>NW_024583025.1:138160-142485 GCF_018398535.1 Haplochromis burtoni
GTCACACGGAGGGAGGCAATTTGTCTCCAAACAATCAAGTTCTGACTCACACTGACTGCAGACACATTGCAATTATTCTGAGTCAGTCAGCGCTGATGAGTACAACCGTCAGTGACACATCTCTTTACATTATTAGACTCTTTACACTATTAGACGTTGCCAACTGTTTGTATTTGGTTGTATTTTTATGATCCTTTTACAGTTAAATGACCGCAGCAATTATGTCACTACTTCTAAATAACTGTTTTAAATGTATAATGTTCCAGTTGGACTCTGTATGTAAGTAGTTAATATAAATTTATGTTTAAATGTGAATTTCTGTGTAAGTAGGCAGCAACAGATTTAATCACTGTCATTGCCAGCTTGAATAACCTGACTCCAGGTTATTGTCATTTTATCACCACCTGGGTTAGCTGGCTGAGGACAGCATTTCTTGCTAACTTTCTGGCTGATCTTTTTACACGTTATCTGTAGCAGGGTGTGAATCTGGTATCTGATTTAGAACCAGAGTTCATGAAAAACTGGTTTGAGCTTCCTTTTCATGTTTGGCTTATGGGCAGGGTCCTAACAGGAGCATCTGTTTTAAAAACCTGGGGTGTATTTGTCACTTGGAGTCATGTAGTTTCAACCCCTCCTTACAGCTGTCAAGCTGGCTGAATAGCTCAGTCAGTGATTGTCAGTTGGCTCAAAGACGATGAGCCAGATTAGTGTGTAAGTGAGCCAAAAACCCTGGATAAACCTGTCAAATCTGACAAGAAAAACAATCATGGTTAGCATTTTTAAAGCTGGGACCACCATTTCATAAATTGTCCATATATACTCACATCTAGTCCAAAAATAATGCTAAAATAATTATAATTCTTAAAAAAGGCACAAACTAGATGTTCAGCCTGAACAATAGACATTCATCACAACAGGAACAGGAATGTTGTTTTGTCTTCTGAAACCAGGATTGGGCAATTTCATTTTCTAGGAGGCTCCACTGTCCAACATGAAGTTTAATCACCTCAATGTCCACCAGGGTGCAAGTCCCCTATCATCACAATTTGCAGCTTTAACACTTTCTTACTTTATTAATCACATATGTAATAGTTTTATGTATTTGTCTACTTGTTTTCGGTTGCTACCCTTTGCCATCTTTAGGGTAACATTGATCCACTTTGCTGGGTTTGTCTACGTTAGCATTAATGTGTTGCAGTTTACATAAAAGCATTTGAATGTGTTTAATCAAGCGCACAGTCAAAAATTTGTCTCAGTTGTTTTAATTATTTTTTATTGTTCCTTTTACATATTCTTTGGGGGGTTTAGACATACTTCACACTGATTACCACAGGACATGCTGAGCATTTGCTGGTTTTTATATCAGTGAACTAAACCATGTGGAGGCGGGGTTTGTAGTAATGTAATTCTGTTGTTTGTTGCTGTATACATACAGCACAGTGCAATTCATAATCCTTGAAGATGAAGCACTTTCATATTCATGCAGCTAATATTTGGTTCTTGTGCTTGCCAGGTATGTTAAATAGAGCTCTTTATTGAGATGCTTTATGAATTAAGGAATAATTGAAGATTATTTGTCTTAATGCGGAGCCATTTCAATGTGTAAATGAGCTGGTGATGAGTCAGAGAGTGTTATTTGATTCTCTGTCTCCTTCACCACAGATGGCCGCTCCTCCCTGATTCTGGTTCTTCTTCCAGTTAAATAGGAGTGTTTCTTTAGCACTGTTGACAAGTGATTGTTGGGGTTTTCTCACTGTTATTGTAAATAAAATTGCATTGAATTGAACTGTTATCAGTGTTCACTTTGGTACTGCCTAAACTACAGGGATGAATGGAGGAGAAATAATTTGTCAGGGAAAGACACAAGTTTTGTAGTTCCTTGTAAATGTACATGTACTAAGAAGAGGAAAAGTTCATCATCCTAACTAATGTTGTATTTAAGGCTCAGCTCACTTAATATGTTTGGCTCATTGCTCGTTTGCCCATTCTCATTTTTGTGCAAATGAACAACAGATATATTCTTTTATGCCACAGATACCTTAAGGAAACAACAACAAACAAACAAAAATACACATGGGCACTCAACTATGATGCTGTCACTATCAAAGGTGCTCTCTGTTTGTGCAACGACTCAGTGGGCTAATATGACTCCCAGAAGCTGTCTGAAAACATGACTGGCTCTTCATCAGGATGTTTATGGGGCAAAAATGTTATAGCCACAGTGACCTTTGCTTTTTGAGCATTAATATCTAATCAGTTCATCCTTGTAGTTCAAGTGAACAACGGTGCAAAATTTCAAGAAATCCCCTCAAGGGCTTTCAGAGATATTACAGACATAAGGACAACCCTGCGCCTCGGGCCATGGCTGCCGAAGGTTTAGAGGTATAACAAGAAAAAGCACGCTGCCTGCAGACAGATGGTTCCATCGCGAGTCTTTATGAATAATTACAGTGAGAAGAGGATCAGAGACGCCACTAATAAAGGCTGAAAAATGGGTAGTCAAACACTTCACCATTACAAGGCACGCTACTTGTTAATAACGTGCATGCAACATCAGTAGCTTCTCTGTCACATCAGCTTTTAGATTTGCATGATTTGCATCAGCCACTTGCTGATGCTTAGCATTGATAAGTTTTTATTAATCGCCAAACTCGAAAATCGCAGGTCAATTTCAAGTAAAAGGCCACTCGAAACATGAGACTCGCGCTCTTGGAGAAGACGCTTGGCTTGGTGAAAGTGATTTTCTTGTTTGCCTGCTTTTCCCCAAAGTCTCTGATGCACTGTAGCTCCAAATGTCCCCCCACACAATCAGAAACCCACTGCCACAGCCTCGTTTTTATAAAATATTATCTCTTATACTCACTGATCAAAAATATAGTAATATATCGTGGCGCCAGTACAATGGCCCTGTATAACAAAGTCTTTCTGTGAAGATTTTTAGCATTCTTTGCCATTTACAGAAATATTAATGTATAAAGATGTTAAATGAGGTTATATTGTATTGAGGAAAACTGGACAGCTACAGCTACAGCTTATAATGTGCGCCAAGTTAGATTATCTTTGAACACTGACAGAGGCAGAATGTGTAACAGGGCTGCTTGACTGTAGTGCATTACAGTGTACACATGTTTCAGTTTTTATTATTATTTGATAACATTTATTAACATGTGGCTGTGTGTCAGCTAGAGGAGCGCTTGTACATACAGTACAGTGCAATTCACAATTCTTGAAGCTGAAGCACTTTCATGTTCATGCAGCTGTTATTTGATTCTTGTGCTTGCCAGGTATGTTAATGACAGCTCTTTATTGTGATGCTTTTTACTGCCTAATCCAATTCTCATATGTGATACAATATGGGCACTGGCTGCAGACAATGATGCATGCTTCTGTAATCTGCGTGGGCTGGTACACCATTAACTTTTTTAAATTGTATTTATATATTTATTTTTGACAAACACATAATGGCAGAAAGCAAGAACACGGACAAACGTGCAGCAAGAACAATACCAGCGTCATCAGTGCTGGGGCGTAGGAGCTCCACTTAGCAAAGCTGTTAGCTGAACTATATTTCCCAGTAGTGGTTGGGTAACTTAGCTATTATCAAAATTAGTTTGCACAGTTCCAGTGGGAAGCTAAGCAGCAACTAGGGTGACTCAGCATCACACTGCTAGAATTTAGTCTAGCAATGTAATGTTTGCTAGATTGTACAGTTCTTGCTGTGATTACACCAGTTGCTAAGCTAAAGTGAAAGTGTTTGAAGACAGGTGGTCTGAAATGTGAACGCCAAAAGACACCAAAAGAAAAGAAGGCTGACATCTCACCCTAACCATACATGTTTGGGAGTATGAAAATAAAACTTTTGTGTTTTAAAAGAAACGCAAATAGTTTTCTGTTTGTCAGAGCGATATTCTTGTCTCTTGGTTGTCAAACCTTGGGGGAAGGTCAGAAATGACACATTCTGATTGGTTGTCTTTAGGGTTTTCTTCGATTATTTAGACTTTAGACTTAGATCCACACAGAATCAAAAACATTTTAGCCATTTAAAAAATATGTCATGTGACATGCTTCTTTTCAAATCAGGCCATGGTGACTCTACATCACCCTTGTTTACAGTTACTTCTGTCAAAAAACAAACAAAGAAAAAAAACAGAAATATTTTAAATTCCTAGCTGGTCTGAGTGCTCTGGACTTTCTGGACTGGTGGGGATTTCTAGCTCTTATGATATGCTTTTGTGAAAATGTCTTTTGATTTATATTTTCGTGTGTGTGTGTGTGTGTGTGTGTGTGTGTGTGTGTGTGTGTGTGTGTGTGTGTGTGTGTGTGTG
>NW_024583025.1:142505-161357 GCF_018398535.1 Haplochromis burtoni
GTGTGTGTGTGTGTGTGTGTGTGTGTGTGTGTGTGTGTGTGTGTGTGTGTGTGTGTGTGTGTGTGCTCATGCTACAGTTTTTCATCTTATTATTGCACTTTATTTGTCTGCTTGTGGTCTTTAAAAAATCATTCTACACATCATTCTGTAAACTGCATTCATTTTTGATCACCTCTTTACTTTTGTTTGTTTTTTCTTATTTGTTTTTTCTGGTTGATTTTTGGAACTTTTCCCTTTTCAGTTGATTGACCTTTCCAAAGGTTAACAGTTGCTTCAAACAGAGGCAGTACAGCAGGGGCCCATGAGCACTTGGTCACCTGGGACTGTATTTAGCCAGGCCGGCCAATCCTTGCTAAATACCGCCGTTATGCTGCTGAGACTGAAAACAAGAAAAAAAACACACACACAAAAACAAAGAACAAATTTGCTTTCAGTAATCACAATGTGTCCAGTTAATTCACTCCCAAGCAGCAGAGCAATGTTGGATTTAAATGTCACTATTCATGGAGACCTGCTTCACAGGGTTCAACCAAAAAACAAACACCTGATTCAGTGATGCCTAAACAAAAACTGAAACAAACTATTTTTCAGATTTTGCCACCAAAACCAAAGTACATTTATGGAATTGACGCAGTCAAGTTTGTGGCTATAATAACAACATCTTTGCGCATTTGCTTGAAATCAGAACAATATGAGACCTTGTGGGGAAGACCATAAAGGGTAAAATTGCCTCTTCTGTGTTCCTGGCAGAAGCTGCTGGTGTACTAAACTCACTGTGCTTCTAAAATCAAATCTTCAAAAGAATAATTCTGTTTTTCTGCTTCTTTTCTTACCATGCAGACAGGGTGAAAATGCAATAAAGATTTTCTGTGACGGTCTTCCCTGTTTATCATTTTCTCTTTCTCACTCACTGCCTTTGTCTCTTCTTTCCTCCTGTGGCTTTTTTGGCCCCACCCCCCTTCATCGTATTCTCTCCTTTCTTCTTTCATTTGATATTAATCTCTATTTCTCACTCCCGTTTCAAGAGCGCTGAGGCAATCTAAGCTGATTTGTTTGAGAAAGACACAAACAACACACACACAAACACACACACACACACACACAACACACACACACACAACACACACACACACACAACTCACACACACACACACACACACACACACACACACACACAACAGTAGGTTGAGATTCATCCTCAAGGAGTCCGTCTGCTGCTGTGAGGACACAGATTTTTTAGCAATTGAAACTGACAAAATGTTTGTCAGGACCCTTTAAAGTGTACATGTCTAAGCCCTGCGTATGCATACAGCAGTGCCAAATCCCACTTTTGCTCAGATTGTCTCATTGCAGGCAGCTATGCACTTCGTACTTTTCCATGCGATTCTCTGCTGGCTCGCTGCCCGGCTCCTTCTTTGTGTACAACACAGGGCTGGACTGGGAAACAAATGCTGTACCTTGCACTGTCTGTGCAGTGACATTGATGGCTGTAGCTCTGCCAGCACGCTGTCGAACCAGGACAGGAAAGTCTCTCGAGCGTGCCCAGCAACCAAACAAACTGCTGTTTGACTAATCTTGAATTACTGGTGATATCTAGGCCTATTAGCATAACAGAGGGGGGCTTCCCTTTAGAAACACAACATAAATGTAAACTTTGTGCACTGTGCATGCATGTGATGTTAACACTCCATTTGGGTTCGGCTGAGTAAATACAGAAATGCATGCTGACAGCACTTCAACTAGAACTGGGCTGTTTTTATTTCTTAACATCTACCAGGTCACCAGAGACCTGTTTAGGGTTAGGGTCAGGGAGTTAGGGCATGGTTAGGGTTAGGTTACTCAATGTAAAAATGCATCATTTTAAATGATTACTATGATGAAGACTGTCTGTCTGCAACAGTAAACATGCTGGTTGTCCTCTAGTGTGTCAAACAGCGACCCTTTCACACAAATGGGAAATCGATCAAATTAAAAATTTCTGCACGTCTTTAATCACAAATATAAGTTTGTTTTAAGCTTCAATAGGCCGAAATCTGGAAAGGTCAAAGCAACAATAGTCAAGCATACAGGTGTGAAAATGCAGACCTTGTGCTGCACCTCTCTGTCTCAACACAACACACACACGTTCTAATATTACTTAATATAGTAATCCATATGAGATATTAGTCCTTTCAATCATTGTTAAGTTGAGGTTCAATTTCATATGACCTTCTTTTCTTTGTAAACCTGCAGGCTTATAAATCTGAGCTTCTAGCTACATAAACTTCTAACTGAATTAGTCACATTCACAGATATTCATGGTTGGCAGGATGCTAAATTATAACTACTATTTAAAATAAGATGAGATAAGATAACCTTTACTAGTCCCACGTGTGGGAACTTTGCTTTCATGGTAATTCTATGAGTACAATCCAGTAACTGTATCAAAGCCTCTTCTCGTTTTGCCTAATGACAGCTGGGATAGATTCCAGGGCCCTTACAATGCTGAATTAGATAAGTGGTGAAGAAACTTGATGGACGGATGAAACCTGATCACAGTGTATTTGGCTGACAGGCCAAACAGACAGTTAATAGCAAAGGGGCCAAGTGTTGTTGGACAGTGTCTACACTTTTCAAATTTAGGGATGAATGGAGGAGAAATTCAAAAGACAAAACCTTAAAGTCTTAACGATTAGTTAGCACAGGTTTGGTGTATGTTTTAACGTCTCCTTCTTTGGATTCATCCAACTCACCCCATCTCCCGCATCCTACTCTGTCACACCAACCTTCTGCATGTCCTCCTTCTTCAAGAATCTTCTCTGTGGTCTTCCTCCTCAGCTAAATATTTATATTTGTCCAATACATCCACTATTCCACCTCTTTACAAGACCAAACCATCTCGTCATTGCCTTCCTAATTTTGTCTCCAACCTGCCTTATCTGAGCTATCGCCCTCATGTACTCATTTCCCTACAAAAACCTTTTCATCTTTGGCTTGGCCACCTCGAGCTCTGCCTCCTGTTTTTTCTGTCAGAGTCACCGTCTCCATACCACGGTCTCACTACCATCTTGTCTTCCCCTTCACTCCTGTAGCTGTCCTTCTGTCACAAATCACACCTGATATTCATCTTCACCTGGTCCACCCTGCGTGCACTCTGTTGTTTTGGGTGTTGTTCCCAGGTATTTGAACTCATTCACCTTCAATACTTCAACTCCTTCAATCTTCAACTTTCCATTTAACTCTTTCTCAAAAACAACTCTTTTATGTTTACCTGGCCAAAGATGAAGAACATGGGGAACTAGTTACAAGTCATCTAGGTGTTAGACTAGCTGGAGGAAGTGTATATTCAAATATCTGATTTAGCTTCAGACAGTAAGAATTCAATAGGGTCTCATTTTTTTCTATACCTGATACCCAGAATAGCCCCACTTGGGACGGCCTGACTCTTTCAGGCAGAGAATAAACAGCGCATTTTAAACTGAAGTCCTATATATTACCTTATAGCACCAGTGCACTGCAGCTGGGAGTACTCCATCTTCACTGTGGCACCTGCCATTCTTTCCCTCTGCCTGCTCATCTATCACTTTAGCTTTCTAATTCAAACTGGAAACCAGAATGTTATTTTTACTTTTCAAAAATACAAACATGCAATGCCTCAAGCACTGAACTGGATATTATCTATCACAGTACTGCTTGCAATAACTGGCATAGGCAAACTGGAAATAAATTGGTGAGCTGATGGAGCTCTTCAGTTAAGCACTGATGTTCATTTTACTGTTTTATGAATAACAGAAGACTGCTTCTCAACTGGTGCTGTGCACATTGTATTTATTTGAGGGTAGATTTGAAGAAACATGAATTAATTAAATGTGTTCTACATTTGATTAAATACTACGGATCAATAAGTGGTTGATGTATTGATTTAATGTAATTGTGGGCTGGAGGTTGGTGTTTATTTGCCACCAGTTCATTTTCGCGCTGTGAATGATTTATCACAGGCTACATTCATGCCTGTAGCTTTTAGTGTCTGTAAACAGGTCAGGGTAGACAGCACCCCCATCTGTTACGCTGACACTTAGTCGTTAGCCATGAGCCTGACTGTCGGGCTGAGAGATTAGCTGCTAGCGCAGCGCTACTTAAAAGCTGCAGGGGGATAGAAAATGGAGGGGAAATTCGACAAAATGTGTTTGGGTGCAACATCAAGTGGTTAGAAGTGAATTTGTAGTGGGGTCTGACAGATTTAGTAACCAGTATTTATTGGGAGAAACTTTACCCAGCATAGTTTTCCAGTTGTTTCTCTCAGTCTGTCACTTGCTATGTCTCTCACTCACTCTCTCACACATGCACACACACCAACACACACCTGACTCAAGATCAGCTAGAGGTCCTAATTACCAGAGCGGAGAGATTGTGGTTTTTTTTCCCCGTGAGCTGTAATCTGTGCTGATTGCTGATTGTTAATCCTAAATGACTCGATACGGCGCTCTCAGATTGTCGTGCTCATTTGTGAATCTTCTCCATGATGATAATGGTGCAGGTGTTTTTCCACCAGAGTAAAGACTTTTCTTTCCTCCTTAGCCCCAAAGCTATAATTCCCCTGACTGTCAGAAACACAGATGTATATATGCATAAATATATAGCACGAACGTATACAGTTCATGCTGGACACGAAGCAGCAGAGCTAAGCATGTTTACAGCCTGGTCTCTGATCGTGGCAGATGGCCTGGTTCTGCTGGTTTCTTCCTGTTAAAAGGGAGTTTTTCCTTCCCACTGTTGCCAAAGTGCTTGCTCATAGGGGGTCATATCATTTTGGGGTTTTTCTCTGTATGTAGGGTCTACCTTACAATATAAAGCGATTGTTGTTGTGATTAGGCGCTGTATAAATACAATTGAATTGAATTATACTCTCTCTCGCTAACTTACCCATCTGTATGCAAGATGAATCATTTACTCATCTCATAGAGTTATCATTCTTATGGGTGTGTCAACTTTGATTGACAGGCTGTAGTCCACGCTGCTGACTGTAGCCATTAGCTGCCTGCAAGGTTACACGTGCCTTTTTGAGCTCTATTAATAGAATGCCTAAAAATGACACAGCTTGTTGGGCAGTTAATTGCACTAACAGCCCACCAAGATTCATGTACTTCAGTTCTGGTGCGTGTAATGCTACTATTCTGTTAGTCTCTTAGCAATAAATTAGCAGCTATGCATCTGTGCATTTTATCTGTAGTGAGGAAGTAGTTTACTAACTAAGCTTGCTAGCATTAGGTGACAACTAATGCTAAAATGTGATCATTTTGGCTCTAAAAAACCTGCACGCAGTGGCTAAAATACTAAACTCAAGGATTCAGAAAGTAAGTCTTCATTAACTGATCGTGGCTACATTCATTTTTTTATATACAGACCATATTGAGTTCACTTTAATACTGAGCCCTCTGAGGGGCACAAATATAAGTGTGTTTAATTAGTCTTTCTCACAAGTGGACATTTAATTGAGTTTGTATATGATTTACTTCAATACGCACTGTATTGATCTGCCTATAAGCACACATTAAGGTGACCTTGAGGGTCTGAAAGGCACCTATAAATAAAATGTATTATTATTATTATTAATATTATATTCCATTACTTCTCCAAAGAAAATCAAATCTTTAAAGTTCCCTTGGGTTAAATGTAGACAACCTTCCACTGACGTCATCTGAGATGATCATTGACTTCTGCCCTATTGCCATGTCATGTGCACAATGTCACATTGATAACAGGGGTCGTGAGGTTTGCTGTAGGGCAGGTCTAACACATGAAATACAAACGCATTTCAAAATCCATTTTTCAAGCTTGGTAAACTGAAATACATTTGGCTTATGAATGAGGGGGCGGGGGAACAAAGCAACTAGCTGGGCTCTAGAAGAGCTGCCGTCCACCCATGGTGGGAGGTTGATTTATTTCAAACAGCATGCTGACTGCAGACTGTGGCAAGTCTGGAGGATGAGTTTGCTGTTCCATCATTTTCACCCACTACTAATAGGATCCTCTGAACACCTGTCATCTGCCTGTAAAAGATTTATACAGGATTTATAAAAACTAAAACTAAAATTCACTTTCTCCTTCACACCCCTCCATAACAGCACATTTGTCACACAATTGAAATGAGAGACACTTGCTGCCATGAGCACTATCTTCTCTGTTCAGAGCTATAGCAGGACAAACAGCAGCACCATAGCACCCATTGAATCCAGTCAAAAGGGCACTGTTAAATTAGCCCAGCCACAGACATAAACACATGCGTCTCTGAGACGTCAATACTCTTCCTTTATCTCTTAGTTTGAGCCACTTGAGAACATCCATTGACCTAATTAAAACATTATTGCTTCAGAACAGAGATTCAAGATTCAAGATTCAAAGCGTTTATTGTCATGTGTGCAAAGAAAAGCATTTCTCTGTCCATACACAGATGCCGGTTAATATGTGCAAATAGAACTAGAACAGGTAAAATACAAATAGTATGAATGAATAAACAGAGATTAAATTTGAAGTATTAAATAGATTTGTGTGCAAAAGAGCTATGAGCTTAATTATTATTACTGCTAAAATAGGTCAGCTGAGCAGTCAGTTTCATCCTGGTCTTTATCTGCTTTAATCGAAAAGAGAGTAAAATAAATAAAATAAATAAAATAAGCATAAGATGCAACATTTCCTGAATAAAAAGTTACTGTTTGACTGGGAAAAACGTCCCATCTAATCTGTGACTACTTATCTCTGGTTAAAAATATTGGCTGATATTGAAGAATATTTGGCTAAACTTCAAGCTTTATTATCGACGGCATTAGTAACTCACATTTTCACACATACTGAAAGTGCTTTGTAGGTTTCCTATTAAAACGAAGAGAATGCAGCATAATGAAAGTTGTATATGCTATAGGTGTGACTTTGAGTGGGTGCATTCATGACTGACCCTTCTTTTTTCAGAAGCAATCCCAAGAAAGGAGCAGCTCTCACACACATTCCACCATAATAAAATCAAAGGTTACTGGTGTCACACTGGCAGACTCGACACACCATTTGATTGGCAGGTGACCTCTGGAAGCCTGGCAACAAAGGCACACTGGTAATGAGGTCTTGACCCAAAAGATTGCTGGAAAAAAACTCCTAAGGGATGATCAGTTTAAAGAGAGGGACCTGGACTCAATCTCATTAAGAGGTACATCAACTAAAAAAGAGTGTGTCTTTCTTTTAGACGCTCATCCACCTTCCCCTCATTTTACTGAGACTTTCTTAAGGTCATTATGGTAGATCGCTGCCTTTCTATCTCAGGTAGCCAACATAATGTAATGGCAAGCCAATCTCTGGGGAAACCGATTGGCTTTTAAGACTTGTACAAACACAAACACCCACTCACACACACACACTATGTGAGTGTGCCTAATTCCCCTGCAGAGATCTGCCTATAAGCACAATCACATACATGCAGCGCGTGAATACACTCAAGCAGACTGGTGAGACGCCTGTAATGAGACAAGCTGGCAGCATTCTTTGGGAAACAGTGCCCCCTGGTGGTACTTTTACTGTCAGTAAGGAGGAAAAAAGAGGAACTAATCACTCAGAGAGGCTGAATCTCACATTACCTCCCACAAGTTTGGCCCTGGCTTGCCATCTGTATTTTTATTTGTAGGCATGCGTTCAGCCAATCTAAAACACATATGTTTCCTCTGTCATTATTGTTGCCACAAAAACTACACTCCTTTACCTTTTTTTTTTTTTATCTCATCCTAATTTTCTCGGCATTTATCTTTGTGTTTTTGTGGTGTTTCACAGAGAACGTGAATCTGATTATCACATACCTGTATGAGTATCATGTAATCTCCCGCATCATGGAGAGGAAGCAACACCAATGTTTGTTGCAACATTAAAGCCGCAGTAGTATATTGTCTTTGTTTGTTTGTTTGTTTGGGATGTTATTTAATTACTTATACACATATATATTTGATGTTTATGGAATTAAAATGAACTAAAACACTGCATGTTTTAGTTCATTTACACCATGGAGCTCTAAGCCCCTCTGAAAACTGTCATAAATATAACATTGTCTATGAAGCTGGAACTTAAGAATGCGTGTTTAACGATTTTAGACCATTTTGTGCCAGTACACAATATGACGTCACGGGGACGGTTCGTTGTTCGTTAATTTATTTTAGCTAACTAGTAAAAGAACAACTGACTCAGAAGAAAAAGAAACTAAAACTATTTTAATCCGTTCTTGGGGTTTTCAATTAGGTAGTAGTACACGGTACTTTATTAGTACCTATTCTGCTGTCGTACCAAACAAGCTGTGTCGAGCCAAAAATGTGACATCAACAGACTGCATGACCCTGGTTGGCCAGGGAATGACATCACTGGATGAGTCATGAGAGTTACTTCTTCACAAATCAACACTGTGGTCCAGATGTTTACCATCACAAGCACACGACTTGAGTTACTTTAAAGATTAGGTTAGCTAGTCGACCGCTGGCCACATCTTTCTTTCAACTTTGCAACAAATTCAGAACGATATGTCAGAAGAAGCCAACAAGACAAAGGAACATTGACAAACCATCCAAGATACAATAAACCTCTTAAGAAAACTTTGATGAGGACAGTTTCTGGTCCATCATAAAAAGTAACACTCTGCATTTTTCCTTCCCACTGTCACCAAGTGCTTGCTCAGAGGTGAAAACCTGATTGATGAGATTTCTCTTTTATATTGTAAAGTCATGAATTTACATATAAAGGTCTTTGAGGTTATTGTTATTGTGTTTGGCACAATACAAATAAAACTGGATTGAATTAGACTGAATAAAATTGAACTGCACTGGAAAACTTGTTTGAACTTATTTTACCTGTATGTACTTTTTTCTGTTGTGTATCAATGCTGGTATGACGACTGTTCATGTGGTGTTCAGTTTGCAAAAGAACATAGGACAATCACCTTGTATTCATTAATCATTTATTAATCAGTGTGTTTAGTAGACTATGTTTAAACCTCAGTTATACCAAAGCAAGCATTGGAAAGTCATTCGCACGGGAGCGTTTAAAGTTGTCTCAGGTTTTATTTTATTTTAGTTCTCATGTAATGCCTCAAACATTTTAGAAGTTGCATTTTATTTTTCAGCAAATAGGCTGATCTGAGCATGAGTGATCAGTATATTAACGATTACGTATTCACCCAAGTCACGTACTGTGTGTATCACATGCATTGTGGTTCTTTTTTGTTTTTGTCTTTGAGCGTAGTTTTAAGACGGTGCCACCTGCGTCCCTCTGGATCCCTGTTTATGGATGGCTAACGGCTCAGATTGTCTTCTACTGTGTTCCAGTTTGTTTGTCTACAGCTTAACCCCCTGGGGGCGCTTTTTGTCTACTTTTCATCTATGCTTTATTGAGTTTATTGAAACTGTTATTCAGTACACTGTTTTTTGGAACTTGAGGCTGCATCTCCAGTGAGTTTTGTGCGATTTTTCACTATAGTAGCATTAGCTTGACAGTGAGCACTAGTACTGCCAAAACACATTATTCTGACACCATCCTGCAACAACAGCAAAGTACTTGCCAAGTAAGTTGGTCATGTTAATTTGAATTTTTATTAATATATGAATGATTTAGATAATTCATTAAAGATCATAAAGTTAAAATACACATTAGAATAAACTAATAAACACAGGGTACAACAAACCCAGCAGCCAATACATATAAAAACTATAATTATTACAGACCAAGAAGTTTGTGAAAATTTAGAAATGAATTTATTGTAACGTTTGGCATTCATTGCACTAAAATAGAGATGGTATAAAAACAGCGGACTCACAGTGAAACACCTCATTGATCTCACGACTAGCTACAGAAATGTAAGAAACATATTTAATTTAAATTTAAATTTCAAAACTTAAATTTTAACTACTGATTTTATCTACTGTTCTGATTTTATCTACTGTTTTTTTAATCAATTTTATGCTTTTTATTTGTTTTTGTTTTTAATGTCTCTGTAAAGCACTTTGAATCACCTCGTTGTTGAATTGTGCTATATAAATAAACTTGCCTTGCCTTAATTAACTATTGTAGAAGTAAAACTTTGACAGTTTATCATCTCAGTCACGGTCAGCCAGTCAGAATTCAGTTTTTTTCCCTCAGAATTCTGGGAAAAAAAGAAAGAAAAGACATCCCCACTTTTTTTTCCAGGGGCCCTAATCCTCCGCCATAGTTCTCAGTAGAAGTGGTCAAAATTGTTTTTTTTGATCCCACACACCCCCAAAATAATATTTTTAGGCAAAGTCATGAAATATGAAATGATGGGGTATTAACAGAGTGACAGGATGTTTAAACTGATTGAAAAGTTCCATTTGAAATTACCTGGCACTTATTTCTGTTTCTGTTCTCGCCCCTTGTCTTTGATGCCAGCTTGTTACTGAGTAACTATCTTGATGCACACAACTGGAAGGAAAGTCAGGCTGCAGCACACTGAAAAATGAATTCACTCGACAGTAAATGCATTAACCTGCCTATCGGTTTTAATTGCATGTTAACTGGAGGTGTTGGAATATCATACTGGATCGTTCCAGCCCACTTTAACCTCTGAGTACATGGATGTATATAATGTAATGAGCCTGAGAGGATGATACTGCAGTCTGCCAAACCCACAGCAAATTATGTTGGCGGGAATATTCAAGTGCAGAGGTGTTTTACTATTCTGGAGATTTATGCTGTATACCAGCACTGAATCCAGACTACAGGCTATGGTGAATATAACCAATGTAATATTACACATAAATTTTACACATAAATAATTATTATTACTTTTTTTTTAATTTGCCTGTTTTGCATGTGGTTAAAAAAATCCTTATCTTGGACAGTTTGAAAAGTATACACAACATCGAGAGAGTTTTCTTGTTTTCACAGCCCTTTAAATACATCCTCTTAGTGAAGTTTGCTTGAGTAAGATAGTTCTAAACTTAATTCCTCATTTTGTAAATGTCAATTCCACTGCTTCCGCAGTTGTCAGTAAAATAGAGGACCAATGCAGTGTGCTAACTGCCACAGAAACAACAGCACCTGGATGAAAACATGTTTGTATTTGTCAGATAATTAAACCATTTTAATGTAACATGAGTCACTTGAAAAGGCAGTTGTTTGACCTTCATTTTGACTGTGAAAATTTGTAATTTTTCACTTCTTTTTAACATGTTAGCAACCAAAAACAATCAGCTACCCTGGTCCTGGATTTCCACTATAGACAACAATGGTTTTATAGCTGTAAGAATTCTTTAAATACATTTCCACAACTTTGGTACAACATTTCGTTTTTATAGAGAAATGAATCCCAAAATAAACTACACAGGTTAACATGATCGAGCTGACTAACTGCAGCTATTTCAGATATTAATTTCAGATAAAATTTTCTAAAATGTTAAATTTGAGTCATATACCATACATACCAAATTCAGTTTCTGTGTTTGATGTGCTGACAGGAAACACTGATGATACTCTCTCGATTGCCTCACTGTAGTTTCACTGTAGTTCCACATTGCGCAGTTTTCTCTTGACCAACAAATGACTCTATCCTCACCTCACTGACACGTTTCACCCAGGCCACCACAAATCCCAGTTTAAGGGCTGGAAGTTCAGAGTCACATCAGTGTCATTCACTCTGCCAGGAACTGCAGACTCCCCTCTGATGAATCATCTTCCTAGTCTAACAGAAGCCAAAGCACAGGCTTAAGCAAATCAAAAACACCCACTCGATCTGGACTTGTATGTGCTTTTGGAGGTCAAAGCTGCCTTTATGACATTTGCTTTAAAAATGTCTTTTAAATTTTTAAACGATAATCACTTTTAGAAATAGGGTATTTGCTTTAACTACACTTTGCTTGAGTTAGATACAAGGAGGATGCACTGATCTTTATCTGTTTACACCAAATTCTGACTCTGCCATCCAACTGTCAAAGCAGAAATGAAGAGTCAGGCAACATTTTTCCAAATGTTTTGTTGTGCAGTTTGAATAAGTCAATGCAAACTGTAGCTTCAGTTTTCTGCTCTTAGCTACCACGAGCGGCACATGGTGTGGTCTTCTGCTGCTATCCATAGTTTTCATATGACGTGACGTACTGTGGTCCTTTACCCGCCAGCCATCCTTCGAGCATCTTTAATTTTAACTTAGCCGAAATGCTAGAAAGTTGCTGTGCTATTGGATAATCAGCTAATCACTGCACTAATCAACATTTATTTACAGCTTCCAGAATGGCCTAGAGTGTGGCACCAACTTGTGAGCAGACCTGCCCCAACTCTGGCGGGCCAAATTGCAGCAATCCAGGCTGTCAATGGAATAGTTTACCTGAAATTGGTAAAACACTGAGTCAACTGTACTGTTATGATACGAGATTTGAGATAGGTGAAAAAAACAACACTTTTGTCCTGCAGTACTACCGACTGTTCTGCATTGGCCATCATGATGAAGCAATATTTTACCCGTCAGGGTAGCAAGTTGGTCACCTGACTGAAAGTCCGGATTTAACAGGTGGTCAACAAGGAACGGACTCATTATCTGCATGCATGTAGGATTAGTTTCTGCAATGTGATTAGCTTGTTACATATTTGCATTAATGATTAACGACTGATTAATTCATTATTTAATATGTATACATATACAGCAAAACCTGCAATAAACCCTCTTTCACCAACAACCCAGGCTGTCAGTGGTGAACCTATATGAAAGCTTAGCATGACTGTAAATAGATTTTTGTCCTCAAGGACTGTGCCTCTAAAAGGACTAAAATCTATGAATGATAGCTAAAATCGGCCAAACTGCAAATTTTTTTAACATTTTTTTTTCTTGAATTTAGAGCTTTTTTGTTGCAAGATCCACTAAAGGAAAATGAGGAAAGAAAATAGTTTCATAGAAAGCCTGAAACGGAACAGCAAGAAGAAGAACAATGAACAGTCCTTTACAGGAATTTTCATGACAAGATAATTTAAGCAACTTTGTGAGTCATAAGAAACAAACAGATGCTTGATTGAAACCTGCCACAAGCCACACGATAGGGAATTCCCTTTATTAAATCTGTAAGTGGTATCTTGGCAATTTATCACAAGATGTATGCACTTACAAACATTATAAGCTTTTATCCTGAGAAAAAGAGTGGCATGATGTAAACATTTACATGAGCTCTTGTTACACCATAAGGATGTAATTCTTTTCTGTTTATATCCATACTTTAAAAGTTTTTTAAGTTCTATAAATTGGGTTAAAAACAAAACGGCAAATACAATAACACTTTTAAGAAATCCACTTTAAAATCAATAAGATCACATGGACTTTCCAAAGGAACAACCAACACAGTTTCACTTTCCTCCTGGAGAGACATAATCGCTGTTCTTGTGTCACGTGATGCACTTCTGGTCCTGATGCTGTTGTTGTAATGATATGTATAGAAGGTAATTAATGCCACAGAGCAATAGAATACAGCAAATAAGAAACATTGTATCTGCCAGTAATGATGATAGACTCCTTAAAATACTTACAAAGACTCATAAAGAGCAACATAAAGGTATTTGATTTGGAGCTCTGTTGGAAATGTGCTGTAAATATCATATTTGCATCGTGTTTACATATTCACAGTTAATGTATAGTATATAAAATTGAATAAAAGTTTTGTGGCATTATTTTTGTAATTAATTAAAAACCTCCCAGGATTCAGTCAGTAACCATGACTGCAAAGAAAACAACTTGGGACTCTTTGAACATTCTTACTGTTTTAATCAGAGTAGTTTCAGAGGGACAGACAGTGGCACATGCTTAAGCTACTGTAAATAGCCTACATATTCCAAAAGAAAAATCCTGGGACATATTTTGTGATTGCAGAAAGCCTTGTATCAATAGCATACAACACAAATTATGTATTTAACAACACTGTACATTGTTAAGTTCTTAAATTAGTTAACATTTGGCATTAACCTTAACTACAAATGTGTATTTTGATGATACAACATTCACTTTTTCTTATGAGAGTTGTTTTAATTTTACCTTTTCAATCATAATTTGTGTTTCATTAAAGAGCATATGATTCTTTGTATTCAGTTATTAAAATTCCAAACTGGGTTTGCTCATTTAAGTTTAGCTTTTATTAGTGTTTGTTTTAGTGTTACGCTTTCGTAGTCCCAATAAACATGTAAGCATAAGTGTCCTCAAGCTGATTGTATTGATGTTAAAAACAAAAATCCAACATATATATATTTTTGCTAGTTATCCCAGATAGCAAACAGTAATTGAAACTGTGCTAAATTAATCTTTTACTGTCAACTTTAATTTGACTGAATCAATATTAAATTCTGACATTGATTCTTGATCATTTTTGCACCTTTTCAACATCACTGGCAGCGTAGACTACATGTATACTTACACATAAATTAGTAATCTACCCTTTTTTATTTTATTTTGTTGTTATTTTAGGGGGGGGGGGTTATTTGGAGGTTTTCCACTCATAGTTTTAGTCTCTAGCTTAGCTTTACTCAACTGTAACCTTGTTTCATACAATTCACAGGTGTAAGACCGCCTCTTGCCTCTGCGGCACTAATGGCCTCTCATACAGAAACACGCATCATCCTTCCAGTGTGGAAATCCCCCTTTTCTGCCATTTAAAAGCTCCGCACTGAGCGCAGTGCAAACCCACCGCTCTGCAAACCGAAAAACGAGGCTGGGGGCAAAATTATGTAGTATTTATACCTTTAAAAAAAAGCGATAATTAAAAAGAAGAAGAAGAAGGCGGGTATTGCATGTTTTTTAGATGGGAAACCTGGTGGGCAGCTGGCGTTTCAAGGAGCCGAGCACGATTGAGGAATGTGACTCGACGTGGGGATCGGACTCGGAGAGCGACGAGCCGGCGGCTGAAGATGATAGCGGCATCTCCGACTCCGTCAGCCCGGCGGAGAGCGAGAGGGCCGCGGGGCACGCCGGAGACAGCACACCGCAGGTACGTTTCACGCCGGAGAGCCGGGACATGTGGGCCACCGGCAAAAAGGCCGGGACACAGTAAGGACAACCGGGCTACGGTGATGTCTGCACCCGAGACACAGCTCACACCAAACTTTCATTCAGAAATACGTCAAGTTCATGTACCGTGAAGACGTGCTGTACACGCATGCTGTGGAAAACGGCTGTACATTTACGCGGGGACAAATTATAGGGGACAGGTTCTCCTCGTAATTTAGAGCAAGATTAAAATGGATTAAAATCATAGCGACAATCCTTCTGCCATACTGCCATTATTTCAATATGAGTTATGAGTTCACATAACCACTAAATTATCTGCCGGGAACAAACGATCAGCAGCAGCTCAGCCTCCTCTGGGACCGTGTACAGGCAGGTTAATGACCACACACACGGCAGCCAGGCAGGATAAGGACGAGGTCGCCCTTTATTGCGATGTTTTATTTTTAAATGGACTCAACCAAATAAGTTTGGGGTTTTTTTTGTTTTGTTTTGTTTTTTTGTGGAAGTTTAGATGCATTTAGCAGGTTACTGCCGCAAAATTATAACCTATTCAAACTCCCAAGTGTAATTTTCAGAGTAAACCGTGTCTGTACATGTGCTGATTCAGCACAGATAATGTTAAATACGGTAAAGATAGAACTAATAAATTCTGAATGCTAGAGAGCGTTAGTGCAATAAATTCTAGTATTTAAAATACTGCGTATTTATCCCCCCAGCCCTCATGCTACACCCATGCTGTGATCTTACTGTAGGCATCAGCACGCCAGGTGGGACTGTGCAAGCTAGGTGTCAAAATCATGCCAAATTTGAGAAGAAATGGATTCAGTCTTGGGTTTCTTACTGTACACTACTGTCATACATGTTATGGGCTACATCCTGTTCACGTGATGTTTGTTAATTATCAAAGTAATCTAAGGAACCATAACTCCAACCCTACACTGCCTACAGGTTTACAAAGAAAGTGAAAACGTTTTATTCTTTTTAGGCTACAGGCACATAAACTGTGTGCCATAACGTTCAGAGCAGCTGACGGGATTGTTGTTATTAGGCTATTTCACACTGTTTTATAATACAGGAACCAGCAGGTTATAACAGTCGAACAGGAGCAATCTTTCATAGATTATTTCTTAAAAGTTAAACCAGACTTATGGTTTTGCTCTGTTTTTATAAGTTGGACTTGTTTTAAAGTCAGGAGGGAGATAGTTTATGGATTATAGTAAATGACCTAAGAAGTAAGTAAGTAAGTAAGTAAAATTTATTTATATAGCGCTTTTCACAGATAAAAATCACAAAGTGCTTTACAACACAGAAAATGGGAATATAAAAACAATATAACAGTAAATAAAACAATGTAAAACAATAAAACTATAAAAACAGCATAAGAAGAAATTAATCAAATGCTTTTCTAAATAAAAATGTCTTCAGCTGTTTCTTAAAAGAATCAATGGAGTCCGTGCAGCGAAGAGACAGTGGGAGAGAATCCCACAACCGTGGTGCCACAGTCTGAAAGGCCCGATCACCACGAGTTTTAAAACGAGTGCGCGGTACCACCAGCAGTCTCTGATCTAATGACCTTAAAGCCCGAGAAGATGATGTGGTTTCAGCAGGTCAGATAAATATTGAGGAGCCTGACCATGCAGGGCCCTAAAGGTTAGAAAGACCTAAAAAACACATTTATTAAATTTTATGAAAAAAATGACCCCGATTAGACAGAGGTGTCTGGTTGGTGGTGGTTCACATTAGTGCTGATGTAAATTGTCCATTTTTATGAGAAAAACATAGATATTAATGTTCCAAGCAACTAAATGTTTTTAATTCAGCTAAATGGCATCTAAGGGCAACACACCATCTGTTTTCTTTTTTCCATTCTTAAGAGTCATTTTTTTCTGTCTTTCCTTCTTTCTTCCTCTTTCAGTTGACTGACTCCCCGGAGTCTGTTCCAAAGATGAAGAGGAGTTTCTATGCCGCCAGGGACCTCTACAAATATCGGCACAGCTACCCGGTACATGAACACACACATGTGTACCCTACAATGAGAATAGACAGGCTTCATCACACACATACACTCACACTAATGCAGACACCCTTTGTGATATATTTTTCTGTGTGTGTTCATGTGAAGAACTTCAGAAGGTCCCGGCAGCCCAATGAGTACCGCAACCTGCGCTTCTACCTGAACAAGATCCCTCTAGTGCCTGATGGTGAGATATCACACACACACACACACAGCACCACACCTACACACACACCACACTCACACACACAACACACACACACACAGAACAAAAGTGACGCACCATATGCAGATCTGTTAACACTGGAGAGAAGAGATGTTAGTGCTGGCCTTAGTGAGTTTTGTTTGGCTAAAGGTCATGTTTGACAGGGAAAGCCCAGCAGATTAGTGGACTGATCCACTGTTTAAACACACGTACACACACACACACACACACAACACACACACACACACACAACACACACACAACGAAAACACACACACAAGCGCACACACATGCAATACAGATCTATTTTGCAGCTATTTAGCTCCTCTTTCTTCTCAGGTATCTACATAGAGGAGATTCTCTCTAAGTGGAGAGGCGACTATGACAAACTGGAGCACAATCACACCTATATTCAGTGGTGAGACATTCCCTCCATTTGTTTTAATATTCATGCAGCTTGTGTGTTCGTGCATCAAGTTGTTCTTAGCCTGCATGAAGGCACGGTAACATGACATGTCAAAGCTTCCTTTTTCTATCCTGTTACAGATTAAAGTTCAATAAAAAACAGGAATATTTTAATGACCGCTCACTTAGTTTAACCTGTCCAGTCAGGTTTCAGAACTGATTTTAGTGGCTTAAACCAGTGGTCCCCAACCCCTGGGACATGGACCGGTACCAAGCCGCAAGAGTTGAGGCTCGGGTGTGAAATTTATGGTTTTCGGAGTTTTTATTGATAACTTTTATCGTTTCTCTGGGTCTTTTCCTGTGTTGTAGTTGTGTGTCTTATTTTGAAAGAAATGTTTACGCGTTACCATAGAGACCAGAGCGCATTAAAGGGCAGAGAAGACACGTGACTCTCAATGTTGTTGAGACGTTTTATTAGCAGGAGGACACTGCTAATAAAGTTACACAATTAAACAGTGAATTCACGTTTATTATTATATTTACAAAATACCACAGTTTTTGTCTTGGTCGTATCATTTTATTTTGTTGTATTTGTCCGCGACACCTTTATCCGCGACACAACGCGACTGCCACCGTGAAAATGTTGTTTGACATTAAATCGGTCCGTGGCGCAAAAAAGATTGGGGACCGTTGGCTTAAACAGTGATTGTCACATCAAGCTTGACAGCTGTAGTTAGCTTGATATGACTTCCATGTTTGATATGTAACGTGGAAGTGTTACAATGCACAACAAGTGTTAAAGGGGAACGACTTGCTTTTGGGGCCAGCCTCATGTGGCCATTGAAGGAACTGCAGTTATTTGGCACTAGGGTTGCCAACCGTCCCTTAAAATACGGAATCGTCCCGTATTTCGAAACAAAAGTACACGTCCCGTATTGAGCTAATAAGGGACGCACTTTGTCCCGTAATACAGTGAGACTCAAAAGTAGTCTATAACTTTTAATGGAATTAACGCTTTGTTTGAAAACATAATTCCCAGCCCCTCTCCCCTATTCAAACTCCCAAGTGTAATTTTCAGAGTAAACCGTGTCTGTACATGTGCTGATTCAGCACAGATAATGTTAAATACGGTAAAGAACTAACAAATAAATTCTGAATGCTAGAGAGCGTTAGTGCAATAAATTCTAGTATTTAAAATACTGCGTATTTATCCCCCCAGCCCTCATACAGCCATGCTGT
>NW_024583025.1:162533-203321 GCF_018398535.1 Haplochromis burtoni
TCCCATATGGTCATATCACAAAGAATAGAATATGCATCTGCTTAAATCAACTTCAAGTCAAATGGTTAAAAAAATAATTTCACACACAAAAAAAGAGCTACCACACTGGGAAGGGTGAAGACAACTGGGTTGCCCGGCCCTGGCCACGAGGTGTCCCTTATTTATTTTTCAGGGAGTTGGCAACCCTATTTGGCACATCCATGCTAGCTTCATTGTTAAGCAGGCAAACACTCCTATTCAGTACTATTTTACTTGTGTTTTTGGTCTTCATGTACATACACAGCAACTTCCAGGCTCTATGTGCAGGCTGTCTTTTTTGCTGCTGACCTTTACATGTTTGATATAGTGAATGTAGCGATTCACATAGTTCTGGTAGGGTTGCCAGGTTAACATTCGGTGGGAAGGTTTTAGCAGTCACTTTACTAGCCTAGAAGAAAGAGGTGGACAGCCTTTACATACCATGCACAGCGAGCAAACAGTAGCACCTGCTGAGAAATTACACTGAGTAATTATCTTCATTATTTGATAGGCAGATGTATTTCTTGACCATCACATCCCTGTAGTTATTGTGTTGTATGTTTTTACAGTGTTTTTACTCCATTTCTGTACCCCAGGCTGTTCCCATTAAGAGAACAAGGGCTCAACTTCTACGCACATGAACTGACTCAGGACGAAATCAAAGTGAGTTTCGTACACATATTCTGTCTCTACTAGTCTGTGATGGTCCGCTTTATTAATGCTGTGCTTCATTAAACTGTGATGACATGTGCTTGATCTCCAGCTGTGCTCCTGCGGTCACTCTTCTTTTTATAGTTTCTACCTAAATATCTGTTGTTTGGTGTTAGATTTCACTTCTGCTTTCCTACATTAGCATATTAGATCGTTTTTTTTACTTAAATGTGGTTATATTCAGACATATAACACTGAAAGCTTTCCACCTGTGAACCGATTTTGATGCTTTCATTGCAAAGAACTATGAGTTGCTCACAGTTAGTGGAGTGTCGCTGGCAGCTCAGGTGCATTATAATGAGCTTTCAGTGCAGGGGGAAAACACAGCTCAGTGTCACGGTTTTGCTAATGTTTTGCATCACTGCTTTAGTTGTGGCTTTTCATCGCACAAGTGTTTCCCATGGTTGAGTCTTTACATTTCACTACCGAAATAATTTAGCACAAGGGCAAAAAAAACAAAACAAAAAAAAAAACGAGGGCAAATTTTGAATCGAGTGAAGTTTTAAGAATGCCGATACACTCTCATTTAAATAAGTCGCTCAAATGTGACAAAGCAAACAACCGTTCTGGGAAATACTCATTCAGCTTTGGCTCTGACTAAATTAGACATCTGTTTGAACAACACAGCTGGTTTGCATGTGCATGCTCCCATTAAAAGTAGGTAGAAATGTGTCCCTCATGAAATTTCAGACTCGTTTTCGGGCGATTACCCAGTGTTTGCATACAGTTTTCTCTTCTGCTTCTTCTGATCACCTAAAGAGAAAAGCTGCTTTTGTACACAACCTGTCTGTTTGTTTCTGATTTGTTGTGTTGAATCACATCAGGAATTCCAAAGCACTCGGGAAGCAAAGCGGAGATTCCTGGCGGCCTATTCCCTCATGTTGGACTTCTATGGCGTCAAGCTGCTGGATAAGAGTGGCAATGTCGCTCGGGCTCCGAACTGGCAGGAGCGCTTCCAACACCTTAATGAGTAAGTACACACACACACACTTGCGAACGTTATATATTTAAATGCACTGTGCAGTAGCTTGGGGGGGATAAAATTGCAGCTACAATTTGTGTGAAGTTATCGCATAGTTGCCAGTAGCTGCTTTTCAGTCCTTTAGCAAGGCAATCATTCTAAATCCTTTGCAACTTAATTGCTCCTCTAACAGCAGCTGAATGTGAAAGAGCATGTTTTGAATGGACAAACAGATGGTTAAAGGGCAATTTAAAAGAACAATTGTTGTTGTTTTTTTTGTTTCACATCCCGTTTCGATGTTTTCATTGCTTGAGATAAGGTACGGTGTTTCCTCCTGCCAAAGGACCACCTGAATGCCGCACTTTGCAGTTTACATTAAAGCGTGTGCTTGTCCTTGTACCTAGAACCTTTTAGAAGGGAAAGCATTACTTTCCCTTTTATTACCACAATCTCCTCCAGTCACAAACCTTCCTTAAACCATTTGAATCTAATTGTTGCGTTAATCTCTAAACACATGGAAAACAAAGCTGACAACAGTGTATTTTCTTTCCATTCTCTTGCCATTAAAATGCACAAAGATGTCTGAATCTGGTTTCTAGATTTCTCATGG
Organism: Haplochromis burtoni; assembly: GCF_018398535.1. Classification (NCBI taxonomy): domain Eukaryota; kingdom Metazoa; phylum Chordata; class Actinopteri; order Cichliformes; family Cichlidae; genus Haplochromis; species Haplochromis burtoni. Next base: position 164,834 of record NW_024583025.1, read on the forward strand.
GCCAAGTAGCCACACCAAACAGTAAATAATAATTATATTGCCAGAGACATCAGACTGTACATCATGGTTGTATTGAAGGCCATCACCTTTACTTCAATCTAGACCACAGAATGAACAGTGGTTGGGTTGTTCCATAAAACTGCCCATCGATGTGCGATTGTGTAGGGACGTGTGTGTCAGCTGTGGAACAGACTTGTGATCTGTCCATCTTTTAACCTATACGTGTGATAAGTGGTATAGGTAGAGCAATAAATGGGTACTTTTAACCGCCCGTGTCCACAGAGAGGTGATGGTTATCAGGAGGACATTATACCAACACAGGGTTATCTGATGCTAGTGGATATGGACGTGCAAGTCGTGCAGGAAAAAAGCTGTTACACCAGAAACTTTATAAAAGAGACACTGAAGGAATGGGGTCTGAAGATGGTGATACAAGAATAACTTCCAGGAGGAAATAAAGTTTCTAAAAAACAGAAATGATTGGTACGTGCAGTCTTCCTGTCCCAGTGACCGTTGAAATTAAAGTTAATTTGATTATGTTTCAAAATAAGTGTCCAAATAAGTCCCCAGAGGAGGTCCTAGATGGCTATTTCAGAAAAGATATTTCAAACTATTCTAATCAATCAAAATTCTCTTACTCAACCGCCTTGTTTATTGAAGGTCCCACCACAACTACCTGCGGATCACTCGCATCCTGAAGTCCCTGGGTGAGCTCGGCTATGAGGCCTTTAAGGCCCCGCTGGTTCGCTTCTTCCTGGAGGAGTCGCTGTGCCATGGCACCCTGTCCAACATGCAGCACAGCATCCTGGAATACTTTGTCTACACCATCCGCCTGCCAGCCACCCGCCGACGCTTGCTCCGCTATGCCCGCCAACACTACAGGCCTGCCCACGCGTTCCTCTGGGGACCACCACCTAAAAAGCGGGGAGGTGGTGCTGGTGCTGGAGGTAGCGTGGGTGCTGGAAGTAGTGGGATTAGGGCGCCTGCTCCAACACCAGAGCAACAGAGGAGGGGGATGGAGAGCACCATATTCACACCTGCAGGTAGTGGAAATATTGTGTCTTCCCACAATGCCACGATGTGCCATGAGCTGGCTGAAGGAGGACTCAAGGGCTGCACGGGACTTGGTCCCAACATGGGAGGAGCGCTGATGATGGTGGGAGCTCGAGCAGAGAGGAATGAGTTCAATGAGATGATTCCTTTGTAGGGAAAAGTTTTGAAAGCAGAAAACAAAAAACAAAATGAACCACTTAAATTGTAAAGAAATAAACTTGCTTTGTGGAAGGACATGCAAACCAGGGCAGTAAAACGCAGGTACAGATGTTTGAGCTGTTAATGAACACATCATTAGAATCTGGTTAGGTTAAGGGCTGACTATAAACTCAAACAGTACTTTATTTATTGCAAGTGAATTATCTTAACTGAATTTGGGATTATAATCTAAAGATGGGTTATTTTTTGTTTGTTTGTGCTTTTGGTGGGGTTTGTATCCTGAGCTAAGATAGCTGAATCCCAAAATTATCTAAACTAGTAGAGAAAGTTTGACAGAAGCCTTATTTAAAGTTTTGGCCTGGAATGCTGAATGTTTGCTGGTGTTGGGATGGTGAGATTATTGAAATGCTGTAGCTGGAGCTCCACCAAACAACACCCTGGATTGAGCTCCTTTTGTACAGGGTCTGTACAGCAAATGTGAAAAGGGAGATCAGGAAGAATTTGTCTTATTTCCATGTCATGTAAAAAGCATATGAAAGAAGACTAATTTGTCAGCAATACTTATAGATTTTTTTAACTTGACTGACTTGAAATTTTCACTTTGTTGTTAATCTTAGGCACAGCTCAGTTATGTATCCGCGCTGCGATTTTACTCTCTACATGTTAAAGGTAGCCAATTCCGCTGAAAATTGTACAGAACTATATAGCAAAAAATAAAACGTGTTGGTAAGCTGATATCTTTAAGGAATACTTAAGAAAAGAAAGGCTTTAGGTGACATTATTACCTGTGAACTCTGCAGAAAATTGTGAAATCTAAAACTGTGCAATAAATATTTTGCTATAAAACAACCCAGGGCTGCTTAAAGCCAATTATCCAATGGCAGTGACTACACTGATTAAAATAATGCACTTTGTATTTCAGTCTAAAAGATGAAGGGAAAATACAAAGTGTGTCAGATAGGTTTGTCGCAGTTCATTTTTTTCTGGTCTTGTAGGCAAGAATTCAGAAAATACTATTAATCCTTCAGCAAAGAGTAGAAATGCTAGTACCAATGTTACCGGAAATTTCCACCAGTTACAAGCTAAAGATGGTGTTTGTATCAGTACTAGCAAACAGGCATAATTAAACTGGTTAAATTATGAATAAATAAAAATATACAAATCATATTCCAAAGTAGGCATTACTGTAATCACATTATATTATAATATACTATATACATCGAGTTTTAGTGACGTGAAAAACAGCTGTGAGCTAGCTTGGCTGCCACACCTCCACAGTGTGTTATGCCACCTAAAAGCCTTCTTCCATTCTTAACTGGAAGTTATGGATTGAAGTTAATGTGATCAGACTGGTGGTGTGCAGTGTGTTCTCATAGACAGTATAAAAGATGGATGTAGCTACCATAGTGTTACCCAAAATGTATGGATATGAGAAGGAGGGGTGGGTCTTGTGATTGACAAGTTGTTAGCTAATGAGCATTTTGTACCACAAATAATCTTCCATTTGGAAAAATTGTATGACCAAGATTTACAACAATAGACTTAATCTTTTTATTATTCAGTAACTAAGCCCATAAACTCATCAGACAGGGGTTTAGAAAGGTCAAGACCAAATAAAAATTGAATTCCACGGGCTTCTATAGCACTGGAAGCCTTTTTGCATCCTAAAGTCCATCTGGTGGACTTTAGGTAAAAAGCAGGGTTCAGGCAAATCCGGATTGGCTTCATTTTAATTCAAAGCTATGTCAGACTTTGATACTGTCTATGTGTGTGTTGCACTTTTTGGACAATCTGTGTCTTCCTGTTAAAAGCGCAGTAGGTTTTAAAAGGCTGTGCATCATAGTCATGATATAGTGACGATACTGTCTAACCTTGCAATAATGTGACTTGCTGAAATGAGAAGTTAAACACCCTTGTTAGGTTTCAACCATAGCTTAGCCCATGTTTTTGAGAGTTCAAATGTTTCTAGGGCTAAGTTTGCAGTGCTGCTGATATTTCTGCCAGAATCTTTTAAGATGAATTTACTTGCCACTCAAAACAACAAAAAACAAATCTGGAATAATTTATTTCAGGTTAATGTCAACTCATCGCCCTCAGCATTTCCTTGGTCATGTTTAGTTTTCAATAAAAGGCAAATATTAGATATCAGGAAGTGTGCATTGATCTATCCAGTCAACTTAAACTAAAAGCTAAGTTTTTTAATTATAGGTGTTATCTTAATAGTTATTTGTATGCTTCTAGTAGCAATAGATTAAAAGCCATGTTAAGTATAAGAAAGATTGAAGTTTAAAACTTCTTTAGTTGGCTGTTCTTCCTGTAGGAGGCGGCCATGCGTATGTTAGCTAACAAGGTTTTGACATTGCTTTCCAGCCAAGTGTATCTGATATAATTGTAAAAAATAACTTTTCAGGTGAATTATATGATAACATGGGCTCAAGTATTCTGATTTCTAGTATACTCCACATGTACATATGCGAGTATGTGTATGTCTGTGTGATATTCTTAAGTGCCTCTTTTGTATTTTTAATTTTTATCTGGATGCTGTATGGAGTGTCTTTCCTGTACATCCTGTTTTTTGTACAGCGTTTTGATATCTACATCATTGTCCACAATATAGTCATGTACACTATGAGTATATGAGTATGGGCAGGAATACATTAGAAGAACTGATATAGAGGAAAAGTTAATACTATATAACACTTGAAATTGTTTGTATTGTTTCTTTGAATAAATTGTGATTGCTACATTGATAAATGTTCACTATGCTTGCTGAACACAGTTTTGTTTTGGGGGGTTTTCAGAACTGACAGGCCACAATAAGTGGACATAAACCCTGAAATGTGAATTTTGCCACATGTAACTCTAATAAAAATGGGGTTGTGGATTAACAGTGTTCGTTTCATTTGTCATCTCATTTTGATGCACAAGTAGTACTAACTAAATTCAAGCAGGTACAGTGTTGTGAATGAATATTTTCCCCCTTCCTGATGTATTTTTAGCCATTTTTCTGCATTAAAATGTTTCAGATCATTAAATTTTAATATTGGCTAAAGATTTTTTGGAAAAATCTTTGTGGTTGAGGTCAATTTCACTAGCCACAAACAGGCCTGACTACTGCCAGACTTCTTGAGTCAAGAAATCAATCAAAACAACCTGTTTGACAAAGTGAAGAAGTGAAGCGAAGATCTCAAAAAGCAACACATCATGCTATGATTAAAAAAAAAACTCAAAATGAGACAAAACAAATTAATTTTAATCTTTTAGTCTGGAGAGGGCCTCCCTGGAGAGGGAGGCAAAATCCAATCACCACCTCCTCGCGGTGTCTCCTGGATAACCAACCAACGGTGATGGTCTTCGATGTCAGGCGGTGCGACAAGTCGATCGAAACTTCAAATTGTCGCATCAAATGGCAATGGAACGTCAAAATTTGGGAAATGCTAGGGCGTCCACCGCAGGCGACGCGTGCTGTTCTCGACGGAACGACATGGGAAATCAGCAAGGGCTACCCACTCATGGACGGATTGGGCTAAAGAGATGACTCCATCTTCGTTTTGGAACAATCAATATCGGAACCATCGGGCGACCGGGAACGGCCATCCTGACAGAACTGTTTAACAACATTGTCAGCACAGGGGAAGTCCCGAAGGCCTGGACGACCAGCATTACCATACCCATATGGAAGAACAAAGGGGATGTAGCCGAATGCTCAAATTATCGTCCTATTTGCCTACTATGTCACACGATGAAAATTTTCGAAAAAGTCATCGATGCACATCTTCGGGAAATTGTCAACGTCACCCCCAACCAATGTGGTTTAGTAAAGGGATGCAGAACAACTGACGCCATACACGCCGCCCGCCTCCTGCTGGAGAAGAATAGGGAAAAGAACAAGACAGTACATATGGCCTTCCTAGACCTTGATAAGGCTTTCGACAGGGTACCCCCATGACCTCATATGGCACTCCCTAAGATCGCATAGTGTCCCTGAGGCGTATGTCAAATGGATACAGCTCCTCTACGACAACGTCACCAGTTCAGCCCGATGCGCCGCTGGACTATCACCTTCCTTCCCAGTTAGTGTTGGTGTTCACCAAGGATCAGCTCTGTCACCCCTCCTCTTCATTCTATGTATGGACACCATCACGGCCAACCTCCAGTTACCTCATCCATGGTCTCTCCTCTTTGCCGATGACGTAATCCTCGCCAGCAAAGACAGAGAAGAAACCCAAACGACGACTCAACTGTGGAAGACCCGGCTCAATGAATATGGTATGCGGCTCAACACAAAAAAGATCGAATACCTGGAAGGAGGCCCCCAAACTGTTGGCACCATCATAATTGACAATGAAGAGTTGAAGAAGACAGAAGAGTTCCGCTACTTGGGCTCAGTCATCAGCTACCATGGAAATATCAATAAATGTCCAAGCACAAATAAATTAACAAATTAACAAATTAACAATTGCAGCCTGGTTAAAATGGCGACAGGTCACTGGTATCCTTTGCGACAGAAGAGTGCCAGATCGACTCAAGGAAAAAATCTACAAAACGGTGGTCCGCCCAGTAGCCCTGTATGGCTGCGCATGTTGGCCAGCATTGACCACACATGAACAGGCCCTAAACACCATGGAGATGCGCATGGTCCGATGGAGCGGGACCGTGTTACGAACAAAGACATATGGAAGCGACTAGGTGTAGCCCCAATTAAGGAAAAGATGCTTGAGTCCCGCCTGAGGTGGTATGGACACATGATTCGAAGGGATGAGAACTCTGTAGCAAAAATGGCTATGACGATCGACCCAGAAAGATGCCGGCCTCGAGGCAGACCGAAGAAACGGTGGATGGACAAAATTAAAGAGGACATTAAGACCGTCAACACATTACCTGAGGACGCCTTGGACAGAACCAAATGGAGAAACCTTTGCCGAAGCGTGGACCCTGCACCAGCGGGAACAACGCCAGGATGAAGAAGAAGAAATCTGGAGAGGGTTTAAAACCCATTTCCAAGGTTTTGGAACTCCAGTCAACCACAGTGAGAGCCATTACCCATATGTGGAGAAAACAGAGATCATTGATGAACCTTCTCAGGAATGGCCAGCCAGTTAAGGTCAAAGTTCACAATTGAACAATAGGAAAGACTGGGTAGAAATGGCATCAATGGAAGAGTTCCAAGAACAAAACCACTGCTGATCCCCAAATATTCTGTAGACTGACGAGACAGAATTTAAAATTTCATAAACAGCATTTCATAAAAAGCTCATATACCAGCAGTCAAACATTGTGGTGATAGTGTGATGGTCTGAAGCTACTATGCTACTTCTGGACCTGTACAACTTACTGTAACTAATGTGCCATGAATTCTTGACTAGAAATCCTGAAGTAGAATGTCCGGCCATCAGTTTTGTGCCTCAAACAAACAAAAAACAAAATGAGGGTATTGAAATGCTTTTGACCTGATCTTAAAGAGACTGTTTAATGATCCAAATCATCATAAACGTCATGAGAGTGGGGCATGAGATGTACGGAAGAGGATTAGGGCCACTGGAAAAAAAAAGTGGGCATGTCTTTTTTTTTCTTCTTTTCCAGAATTCTGAGAAGAAAGTCAGAATTCTAAGACTTTAATCTCAGAATTCTGAGAAAAAATTATTCTGAGGAAAAAGTCAGAATTCTGAGATTAAAGCCAGAATTCTGACTTTTTTCTGAGAATCCTCTTCCGTATGAGATGTTAGATGGACTGGGGCAGTATTAATCTCTTGTGGGGAGGAAAAGGTGAGTGTAAATGTTATGCTATTGATTTGGTCAATCAATGTTTCTACCCTTACCTACATTCACGAGCTCTGAAGTTTTCCGAAAGAATGAAGTCACAGATGAAAGTGGCGAAAATGAGTTTCCTTTGAAGGATGCCTGAGTCTCCATGAGACAGGGTCATGGTCATTTGAGAGGGACTCGCAGTATAGCTACTGCGCCAGTTGAGGTGGTTCAAGCATCTGACTATGACGTAGTTGGACACTCGTGGGCGAGGTCTTTTGAGCACTGATACTAGTCCTACCAGGAGGAGGCCTGGGGCAGACCCAGGACTGGCTGGGGAGGTTATACCTCCTAGCTGGCCAGGAAATGACTCAGTGTCCTCAGGGATGAGTTGGAAGAGGTGGCCAGGATCAGGGAAGTCTGGTGCCCCTGTGACAGAAAAAACTAATGGAACATATATTTCACTTATCTACAAACAAAACAAGTTTTGTTAAGTTAGCCAGCAAAATTTGCTAAATAGTTAGCTAATTAGCTAGATTAACATATAGCTTAAAATCTTAAAAAAATAAATAAATAAATACCTGTCATGCTATACTGTATATTTTAAACAATATAGACTTCACACAGTAACTAACAAGGTAGTCTCCTTTTCATCTGAATACCAGGCTTGTGGGCGATGTGTATTTCAGCATTTTTGGCTACTTCAAATAAAAATCACTTTTGTAATTTTTGATATTCTTAACAACTGGCAATAACAATATTAGTGACTGAACATTTCACATATAGTCATACAATTTCTATCACTTTTTCTCTCCCTATTCACTTCAGTCCAGTCCAAATACATAGTAATTCACACGAAACTATGGCTTTGCAATGCTTGTTCACTTCAGTCACTTACCTCAGCTGATTTTCGTTTAGATCTTTTTCAGCTATTTCATCTGTTAGCAAGTAGACATATTTTCCTTTCTCTGTTTGCCACATCGTTGCTAGTCCTTTGCTATGGCCTGCAAATGGTAAATGGCCTGCATTTGTATAGCGCTTTACTCAGTCCCTAAGGACCCCAAAGCGCTTTACACTACATTCAGTCATTCACCCATTCACACACGCACTCACACACTGGCAATGACCTTCTGATTAGTGGCTGACCTGCTCTGCCACCTGAGCTACAGCTCAGGGGGATACATAGCTGGGGGATACATGTAGCTATGTATCCCCCAGTTAGGCTTTGCCCTGTGCTACTAAGTGTGTTTATGTGGGACTTTAAGGAATCAATATCCTTTTGATCACAAAACATCAGTGCCTGGTTTTATGTCCTATGTCATGTACTTTCTGTTGTAGCTGTAGTCATTAGCTTCTATTACACTGGGCTGAAGAGTGTCACCAGAATTTATTACTGCATATGTCACTCTGAACTTTGCCTTGAAGCGTGTATAAATTACTCACGAGTATTATTTGCGGAGAACATTGTTTATTGCATAATCATCTGTTTTTAATAAAACAATTACACTGTCATTTTCCATGGTGTCTAAACAAGAGATAAATTACAAGTTTGGCAGGCGTAAAACACCACTGCACATTCATACATGGTTTAATTATACGTTGACGCACAGACAAACAAAGGTACAGATAAATTAACAACAGCAGGGCTAAAAGACCTCAGGCAGCACATACTTTGCCTATAAAATGCATTTTTAAAAATGACACGATGCGCTGCTTCCATTTGTCACAACGCTTGACAACCTTTATTTAAGTTTCTAATGTAGTTTAGGAGTATTGTTAAGCACTCATTACTTGCATAGTCACTTCTGAAGCATCTTACAGTCAATCATGGACTGCCTGTGCCTTCCAGAGCCACAGCAAGAAAGAAATAACGCTCTGCTTCTCTGGTACAAAGAACACATCTGTTGCAGCAGATCTGCCAGCTGAATAATAGGATTAAAGTCCTCAGTAAAGGGAGCGCAAGAAGGAGTTGTAGATTATGTGAATAGCAACTGACTGAAGAACCCTCTGTGAGAGGAGTTTTCTCTACAAAGAAACTGAAAGATAAGGAGTGGGATAAGATTAGAACACTTGCTGCCTAAGCAGAAAGATGTGACGGAGTCTTCAAAGTACATGGATTCTGTTGTAGCGCGACTCATCTCGCTCCTACTACGACTTTCTACTTTGTCCCATTGGTGACAGAGTCAATCCAGCTGTTCTTCTTTGCTGCTGTTGATGAGCCTTGATGAAGCTAGACAAAAGAAATGAAGCATCAGAGGAGCAGCCTCACGTGGTTCCAAAAATCAGCATGAGGTATGATCTACAGTACATGATGCATTTTGTAGAAAATATTGAAAAGAAGGCTCCTGATGTTTCCACAGTACAGTAAACCATGAAAGACATTTTTTCTTGACCCTAATTAAGCTTAAATTGAATAGTTAGGCTGGACTGAAGAAGCTTCTCAGATGAGAGGTGAAACGTCTTTAAGAAACTTAAAGAAGTTCAGACGCTTTTCTTTCCAAGCTCCTTAGACTACGATAACCTGGATGACTGAGAACCTTCACAGACAGGCTGATCTGTTTATCTTCAGTAAACCAACATATTGAGTTGTCACATGGACATATACATGCTATAACGTCTGGACTCTTAACCACCACTGATAAAACCAAAGGTTGCGTAAGGTTTTGTCCTTGTCTTCTATAGATGTGTGATGGATGGTAAATTGACTGGTTCTTCTATTCTGCTTGAGCATTAAAAGCTCTTTTTAGAACATACCTCAATCACCCGCATTCATACAAGCACTTTCTTCTATGCATAAGTGCTTTCTGTCTAGGATTCACTCTCTGATGAACACATTATAGAGCAACTTGGTTCAATATCATGCAGAGTGGAGCAGGAATCAAACCACCAAACTTCCCTATTAGTAGATAACCTGCTCTACCCCCTGAACTATAGCCACCCTCAAGCTTGCAGTATCTGGTATTCCCAGGCAGTCTCCCATCCAAGTATTAACAAGGTCAGATCACACCAGCTATGCTCAGGGTGATATGACATTAAGGCTGAGGACCCGTCCGGCACGCATACCTAGAACAGCTGGGAGCAATAGTTACCTTACAACCTTAAGGTAGAGAACACCTCACTCATACTAGAGAAAAAAATACGATGGCAACACCTTGCAACTAAGTTGCCCAGTGATTCCACTGAACTTTTCAGCATTCAATGACCAGTTGCAAGTAGCTGCTGTGACCAACTGGTTGCACAGAAAGTGAGTTTGCAAAACCTCAACATGTGCTCGCAGGACTGGTCCCCGTTTCCAAAGCAACCATTTCAAATTTCAGTGCACATTAAGGTAACACTTAGGTCCCATCTACACAACAAAAGCCATTCTCTACACATTCCTGTGACAGAGGAGCATGTTTAGCAACAAACTGCTGTCACTGTACTGCACCACCAACAGACTGAGGAGGGCTCCTGCACCACAAGCCATGAAACTTTCATTGCATTGCAGAAATAGAGGGGAGACATTGATTTTTCAGCATAACTGTGTGCAAACCAGTGCTAAGATTCTGGATACAAACTATATTAGTTCCATGGAAACTTTTACTCTTCACTTTAATGTAGTTTCTGGCTACAGCTTATTCCAATTTGTACAGTAGTCATAAATCTTGTGCTGTGAATGAATTATGTGCTGTTTGCCTGTATGATTACCTTCATTTTAAGTCACCCGCCATAAAATACACCCCACAGACATCATATAACAGGAACAGCTCTCTTTATTGAGTCTGACATTAGACTAACACTTCACTATTGTAGTTTCCTCACTATAAAACTTCTGTTATCCCGTATTGGTATTGCTCCCATGTGGCCTCTATTTACTGTTTCTTGTGTATATATATCTGTATTTGTCTCCTGTTTGATGTCTTGTGTTTTACAAGCAACTGGATGTCTAAGTTTCTTCCGGGACAAATAAAATACTCATCCATTCATCCGGTATGACCGTAGCATAAGCAGTTTTAAAAAAAAGATTGGTATATCTTCGCTAAAAGAGGGGCATAAATTAATATTAACTCCTTAAATCAGGGTTTTTTTAATGTATTCGTGGTGCTACTGGGAGTGTTTTAAAGCCCTTTTAAAGAATATAATTGAATTCTGGCTCCAGATGTTAATGGATGTTAAGTTAAAATGCTATGATATTAGCACGCTGAAAACATTGTGTTTTTGTGAGAGAGAAAAACATACAAGAAAAGAAAGAAACTCAGATTCTGGGTTCATCCACTTCCTATAAAAAAACAGCAGCAGGGACAGTTTCATGGTTTGATCCAGGAGTTGAAGCTGTATTACTTTCATACATATTTCAGGATGTCAGTAGGGCAGGTTTGCAGCTTGTAAAACAAGGTTGATGTCACACTGTTTGAAGACATGCAGACAATGTGTGCAGATAAAATGCTAATGAGAGAATAATCATGTGCAGTGTGAAGACTACATGTGATTTCGTTTCCCCAGAAGGCTCCTCAAAACAACACTGCTGACACAGCCACTGATGCTTAACAAAGTTGCCGCTAACACAACTGTGAAAATTTATAGGCTGAATATTATTAAATCCCAATAAAGAAACAAAAAAAATTTAAATGACTTCTGTGCTCATTATATCGTGTAAAATACACTCTGCAGGGACACACAACTCCACAAAAGTTAGAAGATCTTTAAAGTTGATGATTCTATAATTTTATCACTATAATCAGCCACTCTTACATTAAGGATCCAGCTTTAAGGTGATGCGGTTTGTAGGAATAAATGGCAGAAATAATTGTGAGTTTAGGTCGTTCAGTTCTCCTTGGAAAAATCCAGCCCACATCACAGACAGGCACAAAAACACCTTCGGGAACTGTGAGGGAAATTTAAGTTAACACAGCAACTAAATGGAGATATCTGGGGGCCAGCAGAGGTAAGTAGTTTGAATCCTAGCTCAAATGTTTTTTAATTATCTAAAAATGTCAACTTCAAATGTGTGGATTTTTGAAAGCCTCAGCCTGTGGATCAATGTGGGATACAATCTGAATACCAGCAGTTTAGAGATGAAGGAATAGTCTCCATCATGGGGGGTTAAGTAATAGTCTACTGTCAGGTCTGTGATAGAGTTATACCCATATACTTTTAACCAAGTTAACTGTATTAGAATTACAACTATTTCATGTAGAGTCCCTCATTTTGATGAGGTCAAATAAATATATTAAAAAATTAAAAGTTCACTTTCAACATTTTGCCAATTTTCTTTGCAGGTAAAGACTCAAGTGGATGTCACCAGACACTGTTAGCTTCTAAGCGACACTTTGCCGGGTCTTTACTGTAGCTACCTTCAGTTTAGTCTTCAGTTTAGCAAGCAATAGGAAAATTCAGCTTCAAAGACTTCAAAAACTCCGTACTTCATGTTGCAGTGTGTTTTGAGTCACTGTCAGATTGTACTGTGTACTGTCACTGAATTCAGTGAAGGACTTTTCATTTACCACAGAAAGGATTCTGCAGTTTCTGCAGTCATCCATTATCACTGTCTTCCTTGGGCATCCAGGCAGATTTATGATCGACTTTTTTCTCCCTCAGAGTGTACCAGAGCTGTTATTGCTAATGTTCCTGTCATTTTTCATATCAGTGTGTTTTTTTGTGTATGATTTCTTTTTTTTTTTTCTTTTTTTTTGGGGGGGTTAAAAGACAGATAGGTAGATGAAAAATGCATGAATACATAAGAAGATACAAGCACAGAGACTTACATAAATATATTCTAAATATAAAATACAGAAGTATAAATGTAGCATGTTGTCTTCATTTTTACTGTATTGCTGTAATGAAAAGTACTTTTCCTGTAATAAACCAGGAAGTAACTCACAGTGGCATAATAAACTGATGGTCACACAAACGCACCCCCATGACACAAACGTATGCACACACACACACACACACACACACACACACACACACACACACAGCAGTTTGGCTAGCAGTAACAATGTCACAATGCTGTGTCATTGTGGGTACCCATGTTTCTCATGTTGGGCACTTTAAGAATACGGCTTCATCTGATAGGAACACCATCATTTTTGTAGGTGTTTGGATGCAAAGAATAGAAAATGTATGTGAATTAAACAAAGTACATCAATATCCGTGCTCTATACTTGCTTCATTTTCTGCTATCGTGATTTTGTGCATCAAATCTTCTCATCCTTTGTGGATCTTAAATGTTGACACATTACTTTCTCTCTGACATGCCCACAGTGTTGATTCTGGCTGTTTTTCTCTCTGTCTGCCCTTTTCTTTATATTGTGTGTGTGTGTGGGTGGAGTATGGGGGGGTTGGCACTTTTTTCTGCATTGTTGCCCAACAGCAGATGGTGTCTCCATGTGCTTCCTCTCCTCTCGTCTTCCATTTCCTCCCAGCATGTACTGCAACACACCGCTGCGTCTTTAAAGAGATATTTCACAATGTTCTCCACTCTCATCATCAAGGGGTGATTACAAGTTCAGACACCGCTGGAGACTGACAATCACCAAAACTCACTTATTTTCACAACAGTAAGTCTAAAAGGCCAGATCTGCAACACACAGCAGCAGATTTGTTTTGCTCTCGCCCGTCTGCAGATATCAGTACTGAGGCTGAAAGATGAATGCTCCTGGTCCTAGCTGCATTCACTAAAACCACCGGTGGACAAATGAACCTCATGAAACCATTTTCAGCTTCCTGACAACACACAGCTGTCTATCAATCAATCCCAGTCAGAGGCTGTTTTCATTCTGAGGTGTGCCATATTACATCAAATACAGTATCATAGTCTTTAATACTGCAGCACCCATGTGATGGCAGGTTGGATGTTAGATAAAGATCTCCTGAGGTGAGTAATCTAAATGATGATAAATCTAAGTTCTTATTCAACCAAATGCTCATACAGTATTTACAGACTGTCTAAAACATCCCATCTTCACTCAATCACTTTTCCCCTCATTACAAGTCAACGTTGCCACCATTAGCAATCTGACTGTGGTTCTTTTCCCATAAGAACTGGTCAAATCTGCAAAAGGTTCTCACCTGACCCCACTCAAACTTTATTAAAATATGAAAATATGCAGGAGGATCTTGTGCAGATCTGGGAATGAGAGCTGGGTTGAAATGTTGGGCATTTGGACAAACAGAGTAACTGTGCAAATTCTAAGTGGTAAAAGAAAAAGAGTGGGGAGGAGAGCGAGAGCAGTCAAAATGAAACAACCCTGGACAGGCATTCACTCAATGCAGAGAGCTCCCCAAGATGGTACAAAAGCAGTGTTCAGCTGGCATTATTTCATCTATTCATCTGGGAAGTTATATTTGCACCTTCAGTATCTCTTTATAAATGGCAAACTGTGATTGGGGAAAACTTGCTGCTGTTGGAGATCTTCGTGCATGTTCAGGTTCTCCGATGTGCAACAGTGGTGCAGTGTGATGGACCCTGTTGTGGTCAAGCAAGAGCTTCAGCATGAAAGCCTATTGTTACTGATCGACTGACAAGCTTGCAGAAACAAGTGTTGATAATGGGATTCCTCTGAATGGTCCCTGGGGCTCACGGATGAGCCGCATCAGAAGGACCCAGTTGAAGTGAATAAAGCATCTGACTATGATGCCTCCTAGGTGATGTGCTTCAGGGATACCCCACCCTCTTTTTCACAATATGTGAGGACAGAGGAAGATTACATCTCTTTTGACCTCTATCATCTCACTTGGAAACACCCCTGTGCACCCTCAGACAAGCTGAAGGAGGGGCCTGGGGAAGTAAAAACTGCTGCCCTGTAACCTAGTCAAGTGGTATAACATGCATGGAAACTTTTATAGCTATATTTGAACATTAAAAACTTTAAGCATATTTAATCAATTCTGAAAAACATGCTTTGACAATATATATTCATTTTCATTTCATTTTATTTCACACAGGTCAAAGTTTGTTTTTTCCCCTGCAAAGTACAGCTCCAAATGGCTCCATGTAGGTTTAATCTAAGTTGCTGCTTCAATGAGCATCAGAGTCGCCTGAGCATGGATGTTTATACTTTTGTGATTGTGTAAAAACTCGACTAGCGCTATTCCTGTCTCGGTGGTTTGTTTTGGTTTCGGGGGCTTTCCCCGTCTTTTCTCGATTGTGGCAGAAACTATAGTGATGACACAGAGTGTACTTCTGCTTTATGAGATGCAGAAAGCAGGGAGTTGTCATTTCATCTTAACTTGCTGCTAGTCTGCCTTATAAGCAGAAAACTATGTGCAAGAAGAGATTGTGTATGTGCCCTCAGATAATTCTGAATACCATGCCTTGGGACAATAAACCAGTTTAAGTCATGGTACTACTGCATAAACCAAAGCCTAAAATATTTTTTTTAAAGTATAAATTTTCCTTATGAATTGAGATCTGGAATAACATTATACGTGTAAGAAGAAAATGTATAACATTGAACACATTTCAAACTCATCTCAAAGACGCCCAAAGAGGAGCCAGATCTGTGACCATTCAAATCAAATTAACTGAATTTTGCACTGCCAATATTTACTCAATCATTTTACACTCCACTGAAAATAAGCAGCTTGTCTGAAGTTTTGATGGGTGTGCTGGGAAATAGAGTACTTGTACTTCCTGACCTTGCTCCCTGTCACAAAGCTGTTGACTTCAACTATGCAACAACTTGTTTTTCAGCAAGAGCATCATAGATGTGACATTAGTGGTTTTTCTCCAACAACAGGCTCATGTGTAGCATGGTTAGTCAGCACAGTGGCAGCATTTTAATTTATGTGTAGCATTCAAAGCGAAAATGCGGTGCTCAAAGGAGGAAGGAGGGGACGAGTATAGGCTACATTTAAGCATATGAAAATGGGTTTTCATACTGTAACACGTGTGTAATTTGTATGATGTATGAAGTGATTGATGCAAATGAGTGCACTTGTTTGGTGTTTCGGTGACACACATTTATGGTGCCATTTTTAGACATTTTATATCTGTCCACACAGATTTGTTAGAGACATATTTGCAACAACCTTAAGTGCTTTTTTGTTTCCTCCTTATTGCTTTTTCAACCTGAACTTCAGTCAAAGATGACATCTTATAGGTTGGTAGCCGCTGAAGCACATACTGGATTACAGTATGTGATGTTACTGTGATTTTATGCCGCCATCTTGTGGCAAGAAATGAGCATGAAAGTGAAACCTGACTGATTGAAAAGGTATTCATGGTGTGTTCTGTGTTCTAACGGCTACAGTTCCAGCAGATTAGAATCAAGTATAACATTTATACCTTCTCTGAATCACACACACACTCCCATAGTTGACTTTGCTCAGTTTTTTCAGAGGTTGCTTGTTTTGAAACTAAAATAAGCTATATCTTATGGATTTGTGTCTTCTCATATGATGTATGATTTTTTTTAAAAAAAAAATACATTTAGAAAAAGTTTTCATATTACTTGTGCTAAAACCGGAGTACTGGTCACTGCAAAGTAAGAAAGCACTGCATTAACGGTCCTGACAGGAGTTAGAGAGCATAATTGGCTTCCTGTTCCAGAATCAAATTTAAAATCCTTCTCACCCTAATAGAGCACTTTGCTCTCTGACTGCAGGTTTACTTGTTGAACCTAGAGTACTTTAAAGTAGAATAGGAGGCAGAGCCTTCAGCTTACACAGCCCTCTTCTATGGAAGCAGCTCCCAGTTTGGATTCCTGAAACAATCCTAAAAGTAGGTGTCCAAGTTTAAAATGTTCTTTTTTGGTAAAGCATATAGGTAGGGGAGTTTGTTATTAACCTCTGGCTCTCTTCCTGCCATCACTCCCAACTGGTCGTGACAGACCCCTCCCTCAGCCTGGTTCTACTGGAGGTTTCTTTCTGTCATGAGTTTTCCCCATTTCTACTGTCTCTAACGTGCTTGTACATTGTTTGACTCTTGAGGTTTTCTCCGCATTATATTGTAATGTAAAGACCTACAATAATAAAACTTCACCATCCTGTAAAATTGTCCACCCCCCAGGTGTAGATTGACAGTCAAGTTTAAGTACAGAAAATGCACTGAATGCTTCCTCTAAATGAAAATGAATAGGTCCGAAAACACAACATGGTGATTTATGTAGACTTTCACTTCATCTTCTAGTGCTGAAAGAGTTTTGGTACCTAAAGAGAGTTATGGAAAACTCATTTTTCTATTCTACTCTCTGGACTCGGTCACATGCTCTGAAGAGTCACCCCCAGCCCCAGTGGGAGAGGCATGACCAGGGTCTCTGGGTCAGGGAAAACAACCAATCAGAAGTCAGCCGCTCCCCATTTCCTGTCCCAAATGCTAAGCATTCACAGCAGCTGAGGTTGAAGGAATCACACTAGTCCTTTAGTTGAAACTTTAATAGCCTTTTATTTACACAGACTTCCATCATTTGTACAGACAGTTCAAATTAACACCAATGAGGTTCTTATGAAGCTAAAATGGAGAAAGAAAAAAGAAAAAACAAACAAAAAAACAAAACAAAAACACTCCTGTTGAAAGCAAGTAGTAGGTCCATGGCTCAGCTGTTGACTCGTATAAAGAAAAACTTTTATATATCAGCAAACTCAAAGTTTTCAGAACACATTCAGGATTAATATTTATCATATGAATTTGATACAATCTACAGTCTGGATTTAGATGTGAAGTGTCAACTTTCCTCTGCTGTTTGGAGAGTTCCTGAGCCGGAGAGTGCAAACAGTCCCACTCCCGGCCACCAGAGGGCAGATGCCGAGAGTGTAGGATGTTTACACTTCCTGGATCTCAGAGGTCAGAAGGAAATGTCAGGGTGGACAATGTTTAATTTTAATACCATATTAACAGAAATTCCAAATCACAGAAAATAAAATCAGTGTTTATTCTTTATTCTCTCAAAAAAAAAAAAAAAAAAAATCCCTTGTCAAGGCAAATTGATATGGACATCACAATTCAGAAGTGAGGTAGTTCAGAACGCTTTACAGAACGCACTACTTTTCACAGCACCAACTTACACTTCCTGCTTCCTTGTGTTTCAGTCCCATACATACACTTCTAACAGGCAAGAAAACAGAAGTATCCTTGCTGTTCTTCCAACATCACATCCATGCCAAAACATTGAGTACTCATTATGTGAACGGGTTCACATAATCACATTCAGGGTGAAGCACGTTTGGTTAACACAGGGCTAACAAACAACTCACACCTGCAGCCAGTTTACACTCGCCAATTAAGCCAACGTGTCTTGCTAACCACTGCGGCACCCTGCCCCCTTTGTAAAGCACACTAAACTATATCGTTTCATAAGCAAATTATTTTGAACTCTTATTTTAACTCTCAGTTTGACAGTATTAATACTTGCAAACACAGTCCATAGCTTTACCGGTGAGTCTGCAGAGTTACAATTATATCCTCCAGTTTAGCACAGAAGCTTGTGCAGCAACAAACATGCAGCTTCGTCATCTTTAAGTTCGTTGGTGAGACCCTATTTTATGCAGGGGGGGCTTTTGTGAGTGGAATAGGCCCATTTCCTGGGTTTTCCAGCACCAAGGAAGGAACGCTGAGACTGTTTAGACAGAAACGACAAGCAGCACAGCATGTTTTCATTCATGTATGATGAATGTGGGGGTGGGGGCAGTTTGTAATATTAGAAAGCTTCCTTCCTTCCCTGTCTGTGGCCCTCTAGTCTGTGTTACACCCATTTCCCCTCAGCTCTGATGACATGGTTTATCTTAAAAAAATTTAAGAAGGAAAAAAACAAAACAAAAAAAAACCCCACCACACTCTTAGACCCTTAAGTCAAATTTTCTGAACTTTAACCACTCCTACATCTTCTTCCACCCCTCGTCTCATCTTCATCCTCACCTTCTATCCCTGCTTTTCTCCTTTCAACCCCACTCCTTCCTTTCATTCTTCCCCATTCCTCCCCCCAGCCCTCGTCTCAAGAGAGGATGAAGCCGCTCCCATCCACTGGGAATTGAATGGCCTGAGTGGAGACAGCTATCAAAGCCAGCCGTTTCACACTGGTGCACAGTTTTTTGTATTTTTGCTAAGCGTGCTACTTAGTAACCACCTTACAGCTTTACAAAAAGAAAAAAAAAAAAAAAAAAAAAAAAAGCAGTATGAAGTTTTCTGAAATGTTTTTCATTTCTTCACAGCCATACAATACACATTTCTGTGATGGTTTCACCTCTTAGACCGTGTGCGTTGCTCTCTGGCAGAGTGACCTGATCACCTGTCTAGATCACAGTTTACACAGATTCATATACACAATGAGGGAGCTGAAAATACCATTAGTGCCTGAAAATGGATCCAAAACCCCGTTAATCAAAACACTCCTAAACAATGTGGGAACATGACAGTGGGGAAACGGTCCTTTTTCCCCCCAAATCAGCCAATCACTGATAACAGTTTAGCTTTCAGCAAACTCTGTATCATCTGCCATTCATAGCACTAATTAAACAGAGTTTTATGGTTTCAAACATTCCAACATCATTACTCCATTTAAGTTTCTTTTAAAAAAAGTATACTTAGTCATTTGGTTAATGTTATTTAATATTACTCACACCATCCTCACTGGCGTCTTGTCACTGATTTAGAAAAACTTTCATGTCTTCACCTGTGTGCTGCTTTTATGAAGTTGAGGTGGAGCTGTTTGAAACAGAAAGAACTGAATTTGGAACGAACCACCTGTTGTCCTAGCACAGGGGGCACATGGCTTCTCCGTATTGAGTTTTGTCGCAGTCTCTATGCCTTTCCCCCCTTTGCTTTAAATCGTTTTGCGCATTAGCTTATAGGTTCAGGGTCCTCTCATTTGGTTAGGATGCAGTTATGTTCCTGTGTTCCCAAGCAGAAGAGTCAGCTCATCTCTGAGGAGTGGTCCATTTACAGGCCCACTTATTCCCTAGAATAGTTCATTTTACCTCTTGGCTTTCTTAGTTGCCCACAGAACTCATTTTAGCACCATTTTTCAAACTCAGTTTAAACCATAACCTTCCTTTGACAATGTTCTCCTTTATGTCTGATCTTTCCCTTATATTGTTCATGACAGTTCAGTCACTATACTTACAGCTGTTTTCACTCCTGTCGCAGTGATGGTACTAGCAGTTGGCTGCTGCAAACATCCGACTGAAAGCCCCAGAAACTAACACCAGCTTCCAGTCAAGGATGTTTACAGTAGCCCTGACTGCCAACCGGCCCGGAGAGGATGAAGAATCTATGAACACACAAACATTTCCGTTAGCCAATCAACAGTCACTTAAAAATACAAGCTTGAATCAGAGTGATCTGCACTGGAAATAATTCAAAGCACACATCATGTGCCTTTCAACCTTACTAATAAAATGAGAATGATCCTCACAGTTATGCACTCAAGTGTCATCACCTGAAAGTCTCATGATTGTGGAGTGAGTCTTAAAAACAAAGGACTGGACACATTATCAGCGTAAGAGTACACATCTCTACTGGGAAGATTTCTTTTTGTCCTCCTGCCAACTTGGACTGAAAGGCAACAGCGGTGTCTGTGTCACTTCCAGTCTTTCTGACATCTCAAACTTCCACACAGCCTCGCCCTGTTTAGGGTATAATCCATCATCCACACAAGTTCAGGGTGAATGTAAAGTTGTGCTCGAGCTGGGATCAGTGCCGCAAACACATCATCTTACCCACCCAAACCAACAAAAAGTTAAGTAAGATCATTTTTGATTTTGTGCGAAAAAAGCCGGAGCTGGTAAGGTCCCACTCCACTTTTATATGGAGACAAGAGAAAGAGGAGAGGGCAATATCAGAGGATTTGATGATAAGGTGTGAAAATATATGTTACTGTGACTCAATGCCAACTGGCTGTACAACTAAATTCATATATGTCAGATTTTTAGTATGCATATGCGAAGCAGTTTATTTTGGTCAGTTTACCAATGATGTAACTAAGAGGCTGAAGTCATCCATGACAACAGAAGCTGTCAAATTTAGGCTGTAAATGAAAAGTCTGGCTTTACTTTTCATGACACTGTCTAACTCGGATCTAATCTAAGACCACAACTTAGGCTGACCTATCGCTACACACTTTTTTGTAAAACTAGTCTTTGTGAGAGTTAACAGCAACCCCCATGACAGTGACATAGATGCAAGATAAGTTTTCAAAGAAAACACCTGATGATGGACCTCCCCAGCAAAGTTCATACATTACAGCCTTCATTCTATGCTGACTCAAGTGCTGAGCAGCGCAGACCAGCATAATTACTGGTCTCCACTATGTTTTGCTGCCCTGCCTTTGTTGTCCAGTAAGCATTCTATCAGCATGTGACATTCCACAACCTTAACTCCCAACCCACACATACACACACAAACACACTATTTACCATGTAAACACAACCCTGCATTTCTGTTTAGCTACCATACACACTCCCACAGCTCAGCATATGTACACACACACACACACACACACACACACACACACACACACACACACACACACACACACACACATACTCACACACACACACAGAAACACACACACACACACACAAATCTAATTACTTCTTCACACGCAAATAAATGTGCAGGACTCCCATAGTGCCCTCTCTGACCCTCCTCCCCCAACCCAAACGCCTACTTCCTGTTTCTTCCTCTCTCCTCCACTTTTTCTCCATACATACAATAATGGAATGGCATTCGTTGTGTGTGAGTGTGTGTGTGTGTGTGTGGTGTGTGTGTGTGTGTGTGTGAGTGAGAGATAGAGAGACAGAGTTAGAAAGACAGCAGAGTACATGTAAATGAGTGTACATGGCTTTGAGAGCATGAATGTGCCCGTGTGTGTGTGTGCGTGTGCAACTGGTAGAGATTGAGAGTGAAAGAGCAAGAGTGCATGTAATCACATGTGTCCTGCACTGAGATAAAGACAGGAATGCTGCTTCACCATGGTTCCCTCCCTCTGCTCCAATAACAAAGACCTCAAGTGTTAAGTTATTGTAAATCAATCTTTACCATTTACATTTAACCCAGTTTTAGTAAAGTCACTTGGAGTTCTTGACATTTGCTACTACATATAACTAACACCAATCATTGGTCTATTTTAGCGGCTTGTGCATGTTAGAAAGACCAGGCTTCTTTATAGAGCTATAGACTGTATATAAAAGATGGGCAATTATTACTTTTGGACTCTGGATTCGGTGACGAACGCATGGTGTGCTTGTTATCTGCTAACGCTAGCAAGCTCAGTTAGCAAGCTACTTTTGTAAAGTGTACGGGTATGAAGCCCTAACTCAAAGACACAAACATCTTCTAAAAAAATGCTGCAAAATGTTTAGATGTCTGAACACCTGTCAGTCAAAACCACACCCCTAACTGTAAGCCTTTAAAAATCCAAACATGTGACCTGAACCACTGTTTGCTACATTAACAATATTGTTTTATTATTGCAAAGTTGGGCATTTTGAGAACTGTGGGATTGACATTGTTTTTGCACATGACCATTAGAGGAACTGGAGTTTTTGCCACTTCTCAGTTGGCTTAAATCAAATATAACATGCCAGCTGTCATTTTCTATAATGTCATTAATGTTGTTGTGGACAGCTACAGATTTGCATGTACTTCTATACATACCACAATCTGAAGAATGTCTACAGCATCACACTGTACTCAAAAAACACAATAGCAACCTCATGATGTTCAAAAAGAACAGCTGTGTTGTTTATTATGTCAAAAAGAGGACACTTAAATGTTTTGTTAGCTTTTTTTAGCTTGTGGAGATGGATGCATGATGATATTTACATCATACAGACACTGAATGAGACATTACATGCATACTGAGCATGTCTACTTTACTTAACAATGTGGTTAAATGAAATTTCTTAAATTCCTAAACCAAGATTGAAGTTACAGGTTTTGCTGTACATACTGACTTTCCACAAGATAATAACGTATAAGCAGAAATATTTGTGTCAATTCAGTAAGACTGAGCACAAGACCATAGAAAGCTAAACAGTGCTCTTTTTGCCTTGTGAATGTCGTTTTCCTTGCTATGAGAATGCTACAGCAGGGAAGACAACCATCATTGGTGAGCCATCTATGGATAGGGTTATGATTGGTTTAACGTCTTTTTAGACCATTTTTCCTGTCTGGAAAACCCAAAAGGAAAATCTTAACAAAAAGAAAAACTGTAATGACAAAATTATGAATCTCATAGTTTCTAGAAATCGCCTAATTTAGCATGTAGCTAAGGCAAACACTCCCCTTAGCCCTAACCCTGACTGAGTTTTCATTGATTTGTTGGATGTTAAAAGCTTGCTGCTCGGTCACTGCTAACTAGCTGAGTAAAAATAAAACAGGAAATCATTTCCGTTGTGCATGTACATAACAACTTTTTTATTTTCTTATCACACCTTCAAGCTGTAACCTGTTTACTTTTATAGTAATTTAGCCACTAGCACAAAGATTGTTCCTCACATTTTGAGCAGATTCTGTCATTTAAGTCATACCAGTGACACACAAGCTGCCTCCACTGGACCACAAAGAAAATTATAGGGTTAAAAGAAATGAAATATCATGTTAACCCTTAAAGGAGAAATCTGTCTGTTGTAAATGGATGGTTTAACAATGCAAGACAAAGACAGCGTTTCATGAATTCTGCTGACGCAATAGTACATGCTACTGGCCTCGAGCCGTGTCTGCATTTATATATAGTGTGTGTGTGTGTGTGTGTGCGCGCGTGTGTGCGCGCGTGTGTGCGCACCTGCTTTACACTACCGTAAGTTTTGGTTACTATTGCTTTCCGCACTCCAGTGTCCTTTTGGAGAAAAACAAACTGCTCATGTGCAAGCATGCATGTATGTGGACTGTATATGTGTGTATGTGGACTTATGGCTAGTCCTCCCTCTCTCACTCAGGTCACTTTGGGGAACAAAGCAAACTTTATCAGGACATTGCAATCCTGCATTCCCCAGATTCTTAGCACTTGGCAACCAGCTAAAAACAGAGCAGAGAGAGAGAGAGAGAGAGAGAGAGAGAGCGAGAGAGCGAGAGAGCGAGAGAAAGGCAGGCGGAAGACAGAGGAGGAAGGCAGGAGAAATAAAAAGTGTACGCACTACTGATCTTTCCTCACAGCATCTACTGTAGGTTTGAATACAATCTGTACTGTTGCCTAACAGGCTGCCAGATGATCTAAAAACCAAGAGCAGATTTTGAAATGGGAGGAAAACAGCTCCTATTGTTCTATTGTGAATGTTGTTTGAAAAATGTATTTGCAAGAATGTCTTTGTGTAATTGTGTAGTAGTGCATTGTGAGTGCCCTTTACCTATATCCAAGAATAGCAGAATGAATATCATTTCCAACCAAAAACCTTCTATCAGTGGTCTAAAGTTGTAGAGAAAATGGGGAATAGGAAATTCATGTGAAAATGAAGTTTTGTAGACATGATACAGGAAAAGTACTTAGAGCTAACATTTAGAAATATGCCCAAAAAGTTGATTCTGGACGTAGCGTATCCCACGGAAAACACTATGTCCAGCTTTTCAGGATTTCCTTACCTGGATGATTGAGCATCCATCAAGACATTTAGAAATATGGTTGCGATTTTTGTATCAACTTTATGTAGCAATAGTTTGACATTTTGGCGTTCGGTAGAGAACAGCACAAAGAGTAAAATCCAATTCTAAAACCAGGCTGTCAGACGCCTCCTGTCTTATCGTCTAAAGCAGTGCATGACTACGGGCTGCTTTTCAGTTTGGCTTTCGTAAAATCCAGAAGATAAACTCCTGACACAGCTCGCTGCCAAAATGAAGCCGGCATTTGGTTAAACACGAAGAAAAGGCCTTTGAAAAACTAAGCTCTTTTGCAGTTTTATTGTTTGGAAAAGCTGGAAACAAAATGGACACTGCCACACCTTTGAATAGTTTAGTGGTTTCAAAACTAGAATTTACACCGAGGGTTTGGGTATAGAGAAGCGTACAATTTGAATGAGAGAGTATGGCAGTAAATTATTTTATCACTTTATTTTAAAGGGTTAAATGATATTTGGCAGTCGAAACAGTAAGATAAGGATGAAGGTGGAGCAAGGGCTACCAGACTACTCCATATGAAGACAGGTAACAGGAGGTCAGGAACCTGTCCTCAGCCATATTAGCAAAGGAAGTATAATTAAATTATATACAGCAAAATACTTTTGACTAAAAGTACATAACAGGGATGAGCAGAATGAAGAAAAATAGATTCTAGAATTTGCAAGACTTCCAGCACTAAAAACATCAGTGTTCTAAGGCAGAGGCCATCTATCATGGCCTGATCTGTGTACAGTAAATATTCCAAGGTGACGGGCAGTTTAGAGGTGATACATGGATGTTTAAAAATGCTACAGAGGAAACCTTTAAAGCATAGCAAACTCTGTGTCTGCACATTCTTTCATGCACTCGAGAGGCACTTCTCTGACATCACAAATACACCAGCACAATGAGAAAGCCACAGTGAGCCAGGTCAAACACCATTAGAAGGTACAGTAGATCAAGGACACGCACTTCAGATGACCTTAGCAGTGTATTGTGCCAAAGTGAGCGTTTGAAGTCCAGCAGCTTCTCATTTGTTCAGTTGCCAGAGAACGTACACTAGAAGATTTGTTGCTGACTTTTTAGAGGAGATGAAACTTCACTTATTGTATTGATTAAAACTAGGGGTTTGAGGTTTGTTTGGGGTTTTTTTGGTCTTGCTAGTCATCTATTTCTTGTAGCTCTTTTGTCAAATCAGTCAGATCTGTAAATCTGAAATCTGCTACAATACTCTGGACAAACAACAACAATTTTTTTTTTTAGTCGTGCCATAAATTATCTTTTTCTATAAGTAGTCATCTGACATGCAGGAGTAAAATTTTTAGAGCTAAAGTCCCACGCTGAACTCGACAATTTTGTAAATTAGTAAATGTGGTGCATCTGATGCCAGCTGGAACATTAGAAGACAGATACATATCACTGACTGAATAAATCCTGATGTGAAATCTACCGAAGAACTCTAGAGCAAAGACAGTGATAGAAATACAACTTACACAGCAAGCTGATTCAGTTTTCTTTTAAAAAATAAAAAAAATCTGTGTGGACTGCTGGCCCCGTGACCCAAACCCAGATAAGCAGCATAAAATGGATGGGTGGATGGATGAATGAATGGACACTGTCTTGGTGACAATTGAATGTAAAGTTAACTCTGCCCAGATAAGGGACCGGATGACTAAAATGACCACATTAGAACTGCTGTGTGATAACTTATAGTTACACTGGTAATTAGAATAAATAACTAACAATCATGTAAACTGAGGAGCTTTTCTGGGCTCTGAAAGCCTGAGAACCAGATTTCTCATTGCTTTATTGCCTATTCTTAAAGTTAATATCAAGCTTCAGAAGAATTACTTTACTTACAATATTTTGGCTTCTATCAAGCTTCACATGGTGCACATTCCTACCTAAAGTGTGGCTGAAACATTGTTCCCGATACAGGCCAAAAACATGTTGCAGGCCTGTGAATTGCATTGATGGATGAGTTTTAAGGTCAAAATACAAATACTAGTAACTGCTGGTTGCTTACAGTATCATTGCACTTCTGAGTCAAGTTACTAACGTATAAGCATTAAGAAGGTATATGGTGTGACCAATAAGTGCAATAACACTTTAGAGTCCAGATTCTACAGTACACGCCACTATATCCCTTGGCTAACCCGCACACCTCCACCAAGAACACTCCTGACTCCTAATAAAAGTACAATTGGTGACCGAGTACCTGGATTCCTGGATTATCAAGTTGACACCTACACTTGGCTAGTTACTGCTCAGCTAAGTGGATTTTACATTTACAGGCTTCACTCCATGGCTCAAGCGTCAAGCTTTTCACAGTTAAGCCAAAAGGTTTCTGAAAACACATCACACAAATACACCGTCTCCCAAACGACTAGCATTGAAGTAAAACAAGTGCTCTCAGAATCAGACTACAATGCACCTTCATTAACAGGCTCGCCCCTGGCCACGACCTTCACAGCAGCACTGAGTGTAGCTGGAGTTTTTCTACAAGTTTCCATTCTTTATCTGATAGCACAAATCCGGCCCTTTTTTAAGGCCCTCCCTTCCTTTGCCATTCAGATCTGTCTCTTTAGTTCTCTCTCTCTCTGATGACCTGGCCTCGTGTAGGAGTCTCTGTCAGCAGTTTAACGGACCGGTGGATATTCCGATCAGGGTTGTGAATACTAACAGAGCTGGTGGCCCGTGAAACCAGAACCTCTGATTATTAACATCGCTGACTCCTAGAGGACCAAAATGAGGAGTTAATGTTTCTCAACACCCTTGGCTGCAAAGCAAAAGAGACTCTCAGGAACCTTTAGTTGGAAAAGTTGGTAATAATATGCCCTGGTGTTTCACACACTTTTTGGTCTACATTGCTAAAATACACCAACACCAACATGCTAGCAGTTGTAAATATAAATACTTACTGTTACAGTTTTAAATGATCCAGCAGTTTTGGAAATACTTATTCGTTTATTCCCAAAAGTGAGAGAAGATTATTTACTTGTACTTCTCAGGTCTGTGCATTAATTACTGAACTGAAATTAAGCTGAGCTCAGCTTTGCAAGCTACTAATAAACCATTTCTTTAACCAGCCCTCTTCAGTGACTCCAAAATGCCAGCAGAAAGTATTCTTTTCTCTATCTAGTGCTGTTTACGGCTGACTTTCTCCCCTATAAATTGTAACCTAATAAAAACCAGACATATGATATTAATCTTCTTCTTTACTATGATGACCATAGTTACATGTGTATCTGTATGAACCCATCTTCTCTGCAATAGGTGGGATAATCTGAATGAAACTTTGTACAAACATCATCAGACTTGCAGCGATAATTAACATCTAAATGCTTAAAAAAAAAAAAAGATTTAATATAAATCCCAATTTCTTTTGATCTTTATATATATTATGTCCCTTTGTGAATGTAGTGTTACACTCTCCGTTTGCATTTCTATCATGCGCCGCATTTAACGTAAGGTTCCCATACGGAACTTAACAGTCACCACAATGGAATTTTGTTCAATTCACCACTAAATACGGAATGAAGACTTTGGAAAAGCACTAAGCTAAATATTTAGAGCAAGTTGATTATTTAGTTAGTTAGTGCTAAAAAACCTTGGCTACACCATGTTACAAAATGAAGGTCCATCTATAGTATTCAAACCGCATGTTTATTGGCCAAAAAGTGTGCAACCACAAGTTATTAACCAATAAGCGTGTGGTTTCCCAGTCAGGCACACCCCTCCTTGTCACATCCGGTTGTCTACGACCAAGAAAGCAATGGCAGAAAAGGTCAATTCAAGGCTTTAAAACAGGACTTTAGAAATCCCTGGATGATATAACGGTAGCTATGTTCATACAGGTATTCTTGGACTCAACTACAGTAGCTAAGCATGAAACAGCTGGGAAAAAAAATCTTAAGTTGACCCTTAATATACAACTTCAGTTTATCCCCAATAGTTTTAGCTACTTCCCTCTTAGCCTGCTTTCTTCTAATAGGCCAGCTTATAGACTAATAACTGTTTTTGGTACTGAAAGCAGTCTGATGCTAAATTTATGGGATTACCTAATTATCTGATTTGATTTAATTTGGACATCTTAATTTTCACTTTTACAGAGACTCTGCAGGATCATGCAGACTTTAAAGCTAAGACTTGTCTTCAAATGTTAGCATGCAGTGCATTCAGCTTGTTTCAGCTCAGGTCCATATTAGTTCTGCACCATTACTTTCCATTTCTTAGAATAATCCCATTAAAACAGAATTAGGTTTTCCTTCCTCCCTCGTTTCCAGTCCAGTCCAGTCCTCACTTCGAGTTTGGGTCCCCTGCTCTGTAATGTATTGCGGGATGGGCCGAGAATTCAGGAAGTGGCTCCTGCGGTCTCCATAGTAACCCTGAGGTCAGCCCCGCAAGGCCGGAGACCCCTCCTCAAACACAAAGAGCTGAGAGGCCTAGATAAACACAAACAACCCAGATTGCACACACTTAACAAACACTTGCACACACAAACCCAGGCGAGCACACAAGGACGTGGAGTGCATTCAGCTAACTAAAGCACTTCCTGTGTAATCTATAGCAGGAACACAGCATACAGCATGGAAACTACTGTAAAGCACTGGTAAAGATAAAGCAGGCTATTTAGCTTACTGGTTAACAAACTGATCCCTTGACCATCCCAGTGCTCCTAGTAGATTATTGGCTCTGCTGTTACATGGTACTGGCATTTTAAGAAAAGGGACACCATGACACCAACATTTTTCTTACATTTATCAAATATTTATGTGAGCTTTTTACGTGAATACACCAAACTGCTTTCTTCTGTAAAACTTTTTGCACAAAAAGGAATGGTGGTATATAAGCAGACATCTAAACCAGACTATCGTATCCAAGTAGCGACAGTGACAACAGAAAAATGAGACGTCTTTTTGTGCTCATTCCTGTGCTGTAGGAATAATACTTACTTCTTCCTCACTGTGCCTCTGTCTTCCTCACACTCATGTCTGGGAACCAAACTGACCTCCATCCCAAGGGAGGAAAGAGCCGGGTGAATGGGCCGGCCCCAGAGCTTCGCTTTCATACAGCGCGCAACCCGATACAGATTACACATTACTTTTTAAGAGTCAAACCAGAGACAGTGCAACTGAACTGTGACCTCTTGGTTGGTGATCATTAGAGCGAAAAAAACAAAAACAAAAACATAACAACTTATAATACATCATCCCATAAGGGCCCTGTAACCTTTGCTGCATGGAGTTTACAGTGCTTTGTCCTCCTCTGCATCTCTTTGTTCTATTAATGTGTGACCTGATTACACTGCTTCATAGTATTTCTGGAGTAGCCTACTTGAACTTTAAAAGGTTCAGAACTAAGAGATATTTATAGACCACTATAGCCCATGGAAGTTGTGATTCCAGTTAGTAAAAATGAAGACCCTGTTTTCTTCTTTGAATATAACCACTCTGTGTAATCTGATTATTCTTATTTCTAAGTAGCAGCAGGCACAATTTAATCCAACAGAAATGGCAATGCATCCTGTCATAAACAGATTCAGTTAGGGAGATGACATGCAGATCTAGACAGGCGGTTTTCTTAATAGTATTCATCTTGAGAAATAAATCTGTTTACTCCCTGGGATTTATTCCAAAGAACAGCAGCATTACTAAAAGCACAACTTTAACAACTGTGTAATGACTGATGGGCAAGTGATGCTTCAACAAACCTCACACGAAAACCCGACCCCCTACAAACTTTAGTGTCAGTCTATAAGGACATACAGGGTACACAATGAGAACAAGGCCAGATTATAACAGAAATTATTGCATATTCGGCCTGCAGATATCTAGCAACTTCTCCGGTGAAATCTTTTTCTGCTTCTCATGTCGCTTGACTCCGCTCATTGGCTCATTATGCGGATGTAAGGTGTGAGAAAACAGAGGAACCGATTCTCAAAGTTATTTTTGTTCGCAACTAGCTGCGCTTTTGATGTTACAGCTGAGCCGACCTAAAGAACTGGCTGTTATAATGACGTGAAAAGCTAAATGACTACTCTCCGGTGTATGGAAACGTGCTGAGAGTTCCGGTATCTCAAAGGTCGTTGTTTTTTTGAAGGCGGTTTGGCACCATAAGAAGTTAGAGGACGGAATGAGTGCAGAGGTAAGTTAAACTCACCGTGTTAACGTCCTCCGCGGACAGCTGCGGCAGGCAGAGGGCCAGCTCTGCTGCTCTTTGTATTTCGGGATAACACCGACAGCGACTAGCATTCTTTTAAAACAGTTAAGAGGTCGAGTGAGGGTCAGAAAATACACGAAGTCTTCCATGAGTGCCGCTCACTTGTCCCGGGAGTCTATGGTGGAGCAGGGATAAAGTTCTTCTTAAAATTATTCCGCCGAACCTGCTCTCCTCTCAGCCTGCCCTCTGTCAACTCTAGGTTTTTGTAGGAAGAACGTTGGACGGAGCCCCGCCCCTTTATGCTGACCGCTGTCAAGTTTGCTTCAAAAACGATGCGTTTTTCGGTCATATTTTTCCGCTTAAAAATGCCGCGTTTTTTAAGCAAAAGTTTGCTAACATCATTCCTATAACTACTTAAACATTGTTAAGAAAACAGAATATTTACCAAGTATTTATTTGAATAGAATTTGATGCATTTAACAGTAAAATTAATGCTTTTGTTTTGAAAGTATTTACATTATTTCCGGTATAACCTTGTTAACTACGTTCAATTTGTTGTTTTTCAAGACTGGCCAAAAGCAGGCAGGCCGTAGGACAGCCACACACACACACACACACACACGCACGCACGCACACACATTGTTTGTCCTGATCTTCTAATAAAACTTTTATTTATCACGTTTTTAATGAGGCCGTTTTAAAGAATTGACTGAATACGTGAACACAACTACAGGTTAATCAGGTGATCACTGAGGAAAGATCTAACCTTGCAGAGCCCGCATCGACCTCCGGCTGCAGACTGTTGGCAGGTCAGCTGTACGCTGATTTTCTTTCCTTCCGCACGACTCAGCTCAAAATGTTTCAATAGTGCGTCTCCTTTTATGTGCAGATGTTCTCCAACTTGTACTGCTGGTTATGTAAAGGCGTTTGCAGTAGATGTTTTTTGTAATCAGTAAGTCATAACTAAAGAAATGCAAGGCAGACTCGTTTTCAAAAGCAGACAACAATACTTTAGAATATTTGACCTGAGGTCTGATCACCACATATAATTCTGAAGTGAAGGATTATGTATCCTGAGAACATGTATAGAAAATATAACAGCCTAACTATAGCTGTACCTAAACACAAACTCACATCATTTTACGCAATGTCTGATATGGACTTCCCTTGTTAGCTTACTATTACTGTTGTTGTAGCAAATAGGCTACCAGGACTTAATACTTTAATTAAGCAAATATTGTAAGAAAAACGTGTGCACTTAACCTTTTAAATTTGAATACATAATTGTATGTATCCGACTTTGAAGAATTTATCTCCTCTTTATCTTGTATAGATAAAAATGCATAGATGCATGTAAATGTATTTAATTTGTATTTAAATGCAATTCATCCAATGCTTATATTTTACGTCAACCTTCTGTGGCCTAATATGCTGACCGAGAACTCTAACCATAACCATAACTAATCCTAGGCAACCAGGATATGTTTTTAGAATTTTATTTTGATTTAATTATCATTCCCAGATTTGCAATCAGGAAACAAAGAAAATCACCATTCTGTGTGATTCAACTGAAAAAAAAAATCAATTAAGTCTGTTTTGCTTTTCTTTAAAATATATGATTGGCGTAGGATTACTTGTCACCAGTGTTGGTCAAGTTACTTGAAAAAAGTAATCAGTAACTAATTACTGATTACTTCCCCAAAAAAGTAATCCCGTTACTTTACAGTAATCCTTGTACTGTATTTAGATAGGCATCAACCAGTCTTCACTGGCGCAATCCACCTTTATTCTGCCTGAGATTATTCTGCCTCTATAACGATTTAACAAAAGGCGACAGTGGCATTCGATTTCTATCAGCATTTCTGCCCATAGGCTGTCTGTAAAAGATTGGTTTACCATTCATGTAAAGTACCTACTTATTTTAAGTATTTGTGTAAATGTAACTAGTGATCTTTTTTCTCCCTAAACCGTCATCATACAGCTACTTTTTATGAGATTAGCCCACCCAGCCAGTGCTGGTTACGTAACAACGATTTAAGCTGTGAAGGCGATAGCAGGAGGAGTACCTGGATTCCAACAGGTTTCACTGAATACCACATGGTGTTTTTCATGAAGTAGTTCTGAATAAACTAACTATTAAAAGCAAATAAAGGCCGTTTTGGCCTTGCCATGGCCCACTTTGAGAGTTCAGGGCTGGACAGCCTTTGTCCAAGTGCTGTGTGCTGTCTGGGCAACCCCAGGCAACCCCAGGCAAGCCCAGATCCTAACCCTGAACTGGCCCCTTGAAGGAGAGAGAGCCGACCCAAATATGCTCACCTCGAAAGATTAACCTCTGAATGTACTACACATCCAGTCAAGTCCCTTTTATATGTGCAGCACTTTGATTTTTAAAACAGGAGCTGACCCATAGTGAGGGAAATCTCCAGATGAGGGAATTTTATAAATACAAAAACAATAAAAAGGAAAACTTAGACTTTGTAGATTTCATTTAACCTCACACTGGTGAAATTCCCTTAGAACAGCAGCAGTTTTAACCTGAAATAACAGTATACATTTTAGCTGTTTGCTTTTTCCACTGCCCTCACTGCTACATTGTTTTGGCTACAAGCTAGTGCACAAACCTACTAGTAGGACCTGCTGAAAGCGGGTTACACAGCTAAGGGTAGAAGGGCAAGTGTTTATACTCAAAGCACATGAGGATGTGGGTGATAGGTAAGAAAACTGACACTCACAGCAGCGTTTGGATGTGTGACCAACAGACGATATCAGCTGAAAGTTTACAGCAGGTCACTGTATTATAAAAACATAATTTCATAATTATGCAAACATTGATTGAGAACTGTATTTAAATGCAAGTTCAAGTTGATCTGTTTTAGCGATGCTAATGATCTAACGGTCTCAGTCGGGCTATCCAGTGGTCAAGACTGAAAAGCACAAAGCAGACTCAAAAAGTCCTGCAGCTCTGTCCATAAAACCACTGTCCCCTTCAAGGTGATGTCATCTGACCTCTGGCCAGTGTGCATTTTCTCAAATTTGCTCTCAGAACAGACAACTTTTGTGTCAGAGGACCCAACTATCATGTCAGCTTGGAGACCAAACAACAGTGTTCAGTCAAAAAACCTTATGTGCCCAAGATCAAATGAGGAACTTTATATCCAGAGTATGCTCTACTTGTGTCAGCACGGGCTCATGCACTATAACTTAACACATGTCAAACTCAAGGTACTCCATGTAGTAACAAAAAGACCCTAAAATAATACAGAGAAAACTCTGGGGAGAGAGAAAGAACAAAAGGGTAAACTGTGGCTAATAACAACTAATGATAAATGCAGGTGAGTGAAGATGAAATGCTCAGTGCATCATGGGAAGTCCTAAGCCTAATCTTTAAAGTGGAGCTCCCAAATCCAAACTAGGAGCTGGTTCCACAGAAGAGGGGCCTGAAAGCTGAACACCCTGCTTCTACTAAACCAGCAGTCTCTGAGGGAGGCGTGATATGGTACTAGGAGGTCTTTATGAAAAGATGGGGCCTGATTATTCAAGAGCTTGTATGTGAGGATTTTAAATATGATTCTCTCTTAGTTGTTCAGGCATTTTGAGACATTAAAGGAACTGGAGGGACTTGATTGTCTAACTCCCAAATAAAAACTTTTCATGCTACATGAAAACATTTCATGTAGCATTTTTGCAAGACTGAGCCTTAATTAGCAACTGCCAGCATGCTAATGTTCCAGGTGATAGCTAAACTATAGCTACAAAAGAAGAGGTTTTTCTCTGTATAGTTTTTCTTTTGTGAGTAGGAACCAAATTTATATGAGGTAAAAAAAGAGAATGGCAAATTTGTTAACTTTAACACCACCAGTACTATTTAATGTTGTAAAAGCTACTGTTCTCTACATTGGTTTGGTTATGTGTGGTAAGAGTCCTTTTATCCGGTTTATTGTTACCATTTCCCTATTGACCATCAGGATAATCCATAAAACACTTTGCACAGTTATGGCCACTAGGTTTTCACGTAAAATGTCCATCCTTGTGTTACTCCAACCAGCTGTCTATCATATGAACATAATATCACAAAGCTTCACTCGACTTAAAACTGAACTGATTAGAATTTGACGGTCGAAGATGAAAGGTCAGACTCAAAGTGACCTCTTAAGCACTTCTTTAGATTTATAAAATGGCCATAAATATGAAAAAGTAGGAAAATGTATTACTTTTGGTTCTGTTAATATTAACTGAGTCGGATCCCTCTATCGGTTTAATATATACAGCCAAAGCTGGAGAACAGACATCAGTGCACTCCAACACGTCTCATGGGCAAATAAGGTAGGAAACACGCAACCGACAGGGGTAAAGGCATTTACTGCCTTTACTGGAAAAAGCCTCTGCATTAGTAATCACAATCTGAGCAGCAGCGACAGAATGGAAAGACTCATTAGTGTCAATTCTTCTAGACAGTAGATCATTATCTTTCAACTGGAGAGTCAGTTCAATCTCAAAAGAGGTGCTGATCTAAACGCAGAACACACAATTTTCATCAAGGAAACCACGTCAGGGGTGGTCCTGTTTACTAAGCAAATGTAAGTTTCATATACATGAAAATACAAACATAGCAGCAGAGAGACAAGCACAGGGGTAATAATCGGGTTTCACTGATCTCTTAGAAGCAGCCAGAGAGCAGCGATGATGTGATGTGTAGAGTGTTCCCTGGGATTGACACACAGGTGATCACTGATCATCTGAAAGGTGTAGAAACAAGATGCTCTGCAGCCATTTGGGTATCTTTAAATATCTTTAACAGCACTCTCCCCAACTTTCCCATGGCTGCTCTTTCCCTGGTTATATCTGAGAAATAGATACCTTTCCTAAAGACAGCTAAACAGTCTCCACAGCAGCAGTAACCAAACTTGTTAGCAGGTCATCAGCTGATGACCTGTTGAGGATGTACCCATCACCCAAACTTGGATAAACAGTTCAGGACTTTACCTGTGGATTCTTCAAAAACACATTCTCTTTTTCCATTAAACAGTAGCGCATATTGATTTTCATAGCTTCTTTTTCAGCTGGATACACCACATGTAAACATGTGAAAGAAATGTATAAAAAAATAATGCAATACAACAGAACAATTCATACATACACAGAAACAAGCCCCCTGTGACTGAGAATAGTGATTGTGCGCTCCAGGATGTAGTGATGTTGTTGATACTGTTTGCCATATGGGAGAAAGGAGGCCATACAGTGAACTGTATATGATATACACTGGGCAGGTCTGTTTTTGTTTTTTGTTTTTGTTTTTTTATTAAACAATAAGAAACATAAATTATTCTTGTAATAAAATTAATCAGAAAAGAGTTTACTGAGGTCATGAATCAAAGGTGCCTGGTGGTAATTTTCCTAGTTACCTTCTGCAGCCAGAGGTGGCACCTCCTGCTGGTCACTGGACTGAATGGACTCTACCTACTGTATCTATACATTACAGTTTTTTCTGATGGCTTAAGCACATTTTTTGTAACTATTGGCTATTTTTGCAAAACTCTACACACAAATAAGAAAACCCTTTACCCAATCAGCAAAACATTGTAGTTTTCTTGTAAAAGTGAATAACCCTTGCTTAACTCTCCACACCTTTGTAAAAATGGTATTTTCGTATCCAACAGTTAACACAAGCCATCATATTAATAAGCACACAATGCACCAACTAAACAGTGATGGTATGAATAAAAAACACATCTGGCCTTTGCTTTCTCTGTGCACAAAGTAGGCTATGTCAGTTTGAGCTCATACTTTTGTCATAGGTCTGTAAACATGGAGGGATCCAAACTTCAAGTACTGGTGTTTATTTACACACATCAAAACAAACACAAGTGTTTATTTCCAAGTATAGGATTATTTGCAATCGCCATAATGACTATATGGGTTACTTGGTCTGCAGTGAACATGCTTCCTCTGCCCCAGCATCTGGTCATCTAGCAATTCTGTAAAGTAACAATTTCAGTATTTTTACATCAATGGTATTGGTGTGTTTCTCATTGGCATATGGCAGTGCTACAAATCTTTGTGCGAAGTGACTGTACTAACCGATTCTCATTTCAAGATGTCCTTATGGTGCTTGCTACAGTGTAGCGGCTCGAGTTAGGCTGGACCCGTTGGCCAGCTACCCTCAGGGTCATTCCACGGTTGATTACATGGTCCACTATTGTAGCTCTGATGTCATCAGCAATTCTATTTCTTACTCTTCCTACCCTTCCTCTCCCCCCTCCTCGTCTTCCTCTTGCTCCTCCTTGTCCTTGTCGTCCTCTTCATCCTACTTCTTCACCTCCACGTCCTCTTCCTCGGCCTCCTCTACTTCTCACTCTTTCTGCTCCCTCCATTGTACTCCGCACACACAGCTTACCTGTATTATAGTGCTTAGGCTGATTGCAAAGTGAACTAATTATCTAAAAAAGTTTTCACATGTGACAGTGTGCCAGACAGTTGGCAAAATAGTGTAAATAATGGCCATAAATGTGTATAGTTTTGCTAGGAGTGCGTTGATCATTTGGAAATTGAGTGTAAAGCAGTGAGTTGTGTTTACAGTTCTGCAAAAAGAGTGCTGTGCAGTGAATTGTAGCTACAGGTTTGCAAAGTGTGTGTTACAAAATTGCAAACTGAGTGCAAAGCAGTGTTTGTGCTTTTAGTTTTGCAAACTCAGTGAGTGGTTTTGCTATAATTATCAATAGTTTTAGAAATTGTGCTATAAGAATCACAGTTAGGGTTTAAGCATTCAGAAAAAACTGTAAGAACCTTTTACTTTTATCTGGATAAAGAGCAGTGCCTGAAATGTCCATCTCAGCCTCCCCAGAAAGCTCAATGCAATCTTAATTATTTTTTCCAAAATATGACCACACTAGGAATAAGCTAAGAAGCCCGTGTAGGAGGTCTTCTAATGTAATGTCTCTGCTCTCATTTCTTTTTGTGTTTCCCTTTTCAAGATCCCCCCTTTAGGGCACTATTTTCACATTTACACA
This sequence comes from Haplochromis burtoni, assembly GCF_018398535.1. Taxonomy (NCBI): domain Eukaryota; kingdom Metazoa; phylum Chordata; class Actinopteri; order Cichliformes; family Cichlidae; genus Haplochromis; species Haplochromis burtoni. The sequence goes on from NW_024583025.1 coordinate 202,472, forward strand.
CAAAGCAACTTACTGTTAAAATTGTACTTTTGTTTCTTATGTAAAAACATTAGAGCGATTCAACATTTGACTTGTGACACAGGAAGGTGACTTGAGATCAAAACGGGCTGTATGTGGCTTATATGTTTGACTTATTCTAAGTTATTTTAGTTCACTTGTACCAACATAGATGGGAATTCAATTACTATATTTTCCTTAACGTTATGTATATTTTTTTTCATTCTGTTTATGTGGTCATAAGATTTAGAAAAGCACTTTGGCACTGTTCTTTTAAGATGTTCGACACATCTTGCCCGTGAAACAGTCTATGTGGATACTAAGTATCAAAATAACAAGTCTCCACTCTAACATCCTGTTACTCAGACACTGTAAATTCCCTATATCTGGATATTTTCTCTCTTCAGGCAGAAAGCAAAAGAAAAAAAAAGGTCACAGTTCGAGAAGCTCTACAGAAGCTGGCTCCGTCCTCTTCTGTTACTCTGTATTGAGACAGCACCATCTAGTGGAGGAAACAAATAGAGTTCGTACTTAACACATGAGCACTCCTCTACACACGGAGTTTGTGAGTAAACAAAGCATGAAACACACTCTGTTCAGGGATTAAAGGCATTTATTTTCCTCTTCAGTGTTTATCTAACACAAAGCATCAATGTTAGCGCCATTTATCGTTATTACATGTTTTATTTTGCAAAGCCTGAAAAGGATATGGTTGACGGTCAGTGGCTGTTAGACTTGGCATTTTTAACCGATCTGACAAACATGTTGAATGACCTTAATCTACAGCTGCAAGGAAAAGACAAAACAGTGATCAACATGATCAGCTCAGTTAATGCTTTCAAACGAAAGATGC
>NW_024583025.1:204802-206266 GCF_018398535.1 Haplochromis burtoni
AACATCTCTCTTTAAAGCTGCAGCGCCATGATTTGATAAACTTTCAAAACCTGGCGTCAGAGCTGGAGATGCAAGGGATGGCCTGTTTGCAACTTGACAGTGCACGCTACACAGAGCAGATTGACAATTGTCTGTCAGAGTTTGACAAACGCTTTCAAGACTTTTCTTTGCTCGAGCCAGTCGCTACCTTCATGTGCTATCCTTTTCAGGAAGATGCTGAGGTCGATTCACTCGCATCAAAAATTGCAAAACTATTTCACCTGAACTCTCCTGGAGTGGAAGATGAGATTTTGACACTACAAGTCGACATTGAGCTGAAGTCCAGAGATCATGGACAGTTCTGGAACTTACTCACAGAAGTAAAGTACCCCAACATGAGGAAATGTGCTGCCTCTTTGACTGCATTATTCGGCTCCACTTATTTATGTGAGTCATCATTTTCCCACATGAAGATCATTAAGTCCAAGTACCGTTCCACCATGACTGATGAACATTTGGAAGTGTGTTTGAGGCTGGCCGTCAGCAGCTACTGTCTGGACTATGCATCCCTGGCTGATTCAATTCAGTGCAAGTCATCAGAGTAAACTCAGGTAATGACAAAAAATTTACATTGTTAATTGTGTTGTGAAATATTGGATATTGCAGTTATGCATGTATATACATTGTAGATATAAAGAATCCTCAATATATTTATAAATAAGTATATGTTTTGGATTTTTGTAGTGGGTAGATCATTTTGACTTGGTCATTTTATAAGTAGCTCACATGCGGAAAAAGTGTGAGCACCCCTGGCCAACATGAACAGAGCATTTGATTGGCCACAAATCAAAACAGATGATGCAAAGGCTCTTCATAGCCATTCACTGTTTCTCACTGGTTGTAACAATGCAATGCAAGACATCAGTCAACTGCAAGAGATGGAGATCCCCACGAACCTCAGAGTTATTGTCTCTAAACTGCCATACAAAATGAGAGAAAAAGCCTCTGCTTTTGACATTCAAGAAACAAGTGGAAGGAGAGCAAAGTTCTCAGATCTGGTCAGATTCATAAACAGACAAGCAAAAATAGCTGCAGATCCTTTGTTTGGTGACATTAAGGATGCTGAAGATAAAGCAAAGTCGTTTGCAAATGTGAGAATGACTAGATCATCCAGGCAAAGGGGAAGCACATTTGCTACAAGTGTAACACAAGCTGCAAATGAAAGGTCACCTGAAATTAATAAAAGTGCTTCTTGTCACACTAGCAATGCCTTCCAGAAACGATGCATATACTGTGAAAAACTGCATACACTGGCAGAATGTCAAAAGGTCAGAAACCAGCCTTACAAAGAAAGACTAGAGTTCCTTAAAGCAAAGGGTCTGTGCTTTGCATGTCTGACACAAGGTCATCTGAGTAAGGACTGTAAGAAAAGATCATTGTGTGAGTACTGCTCTAAGAGACATCCAAGTATGCTTCATTGGACAA
>NW_024583025.1:214294-235409 GCF_018398535.1 Haplochromis burtoni
CGAGAGAGATAAAACTAAGCAAGCTGCCGTCATTGTTGGAAACTGGAACTGGCTGGGCCGCGCTATGAATTCTGCGATATGGTTTTTCAATTTTGTTGTCCGGGTGGAAAATCTGGAGAAAGGTGGGATTCTCCCGGAAAAATCGGGAGGGTTGGCATGTATGGTTGTGGCAACATCACTAACCTTGTCAAACACCTCAGAGTAAATCATATCACAGAATATGACGAGCGTATGTTGAGGCGAACTGAAGAGGAGAGGGACAGGTGCTGCTAGGGTGAGACGGACGTCTCTCATGGAGTCCTTTAGTGCTGCAGGCAGGCAAGGTGTTCAAATCGGCACAACTTCAGTTTTTTATTTCTATATGATGAACTCTGCATTATTAAGTGATAAGAACAAGTAATCTGATGTCCTGTAATCATTATGATGCTATAATTTGAGATACAATAAATAAAATAAGTTTTTGCACAAAGTATCGGTATCGGATCAGTATCGTCGATACCACCCTGAATATTACTTGGTATCAGATCGGAAAGGAAATCAGTGGTATCGCACATCACTATTACGGAGTCGCGTAAATAGTAGGGGTGCAACGATGCTCGTATCGATATTGAACCGTTTGATAAAGTGCTTTCGGTTCGGTACGCATATGTATCGAACAATACAAAATTTTTAATTTATTTTATCAACTTTCCTTCTGACGATGCTGTCTGTGTTGAGCGCTCAGTGGATCTGCGCTCGACAGTGCAGCCTAGGCGGAGTAGTCGAACGCAGATTCACTGAGCGCAGGGCAAGCTAGCGAGACAGAAGTTAAGCTCTCCTTGCAACATGGCAAATTGAACCTCCCCCACCCTCATTCAGATCTGGCGTTTGGAACTATTTTGGTTTTCATGTGACGTATGACCCTGAAGGTAAGCGTCATGGACAAAAGTAAAACAGTATGTTGGATGTGCCACGCAATGCTCAATTGCATAGGTGGGAACTAGTGTGTTAGCGCAGTTTGTTCGTTAACGTGTTGACGCTGTCCAGCCCCACGCACGGGGCAATCCACGGTAGCTCGTTAACGGAGATTTGCCGTGTTGTGGCGTTAACGTCATTTCAGATAACGCTGACAGCACTAGTGGGAACACAACGAATATGACTGCACATTTACGCCGACATCATCCTAGTGCAAAGACAAGTGGAAGCAGACAAAAACAACAAGCACGCATGCTACAAACTTTACCCGAGTCATTTAGACAGCCGTTAGCACATGATTCTCCTTATGGGGACCTGATATGTTTAATATGCTGCTGAGAATATAGCCCAGAAGAAGCGTATAGTATAGCTTTTATTTTGGAAAGAGCCATTTCTCTGTAATAAACTCTCTTTTCCAAAGATGAGTGATTTCTCAATCAGATAGATTTATTTTTTTATTACTTTGTTGTTTCAGCAACATTAAATTTAAAAACTGTACTTTTGAGTTAAAATATATATTTATAATTTTAATAAATGACAAATTAAAAAGGCATGAACATTTTTTTGTATCGAAAAAATATCGAACCGTGACACCAAAGTATCGAACCGAACCGAACCGTGAATTTTGTGTATCGTTGCACCCCTAGTAAATAGGGCATTGTCACATGACCCATGTGCGCCTTCAGATAAGCGCCTTGAGGCGACTTTTGTTGTGATTTGGCGCTATATAAATAAAATTGAATTGAATTGAATTGAATTGGAAGCATTAAGCCAGCAATTCGAGTGTGTGAATTGTATTTTAAGAAAGTGCACGATAGATATTCAAATAAATATTCCCCTTTTGAGACGGTGTGACAGTGTGAACGGCACAAATCCGATATTTTCAAATCCCATCTGGGTCACTTTGGTATGTGGCACTGAATCCGATACATATCCGATGTTTTAGAAAGCGACTGCTGTTTCAATGGTGAGGTCGCATTAAATCCATCTTTTACGTCACTGACACAAGACAGCTGTCTGTAGATGTGGACTTTTTAAAGGTATGGTAACAGGTCTTTGAGAGCCAGAATTCTTGCTGATTGCCAGGTGTTCAAATACATATGTGCAGCAGTGCTTTACAATTAAATTATTTAAAAATCATGCAATGTGATTCAAAAAGTGTTTTATTGAAAGTTTTGTTGTGATTGAAATGTGAATCCAGAGTTTCTTTTCCCAATGAAACATTTAAAAATATATCTCTTTGTATGTTCTGCTTACATGTGCACATTACATTGCTCAACATCATGCAATAAACCTTGCACCTTTGGGTAAACTATCTTTCACTCTAAAAAAGGTCGATTAGGTTTATCTGGACGTAGCGTTTTTAGTGGAAGAAACGTTTCGTCACTCATCCCAGTGACTTCTTCACTCTCAGCTGACTGCAGGCTTTCCCAATCTTATAAAGGTTTTTATAAGGTTAGGATTTGGGGATTTACTTACCTGGATGACTGAGCATGCATCAGGATACTCTTTCACTCATTTTCAGTCCAGTTGTTGTACCTGACCATTTTCAGAAGAATGCTTTTGTTTGTTGAGCCACTTAACACTTCTGAACACTTTCCCATTCAAGCAGTATTCTGATCCTGATTAAAACCGGTGACTGCCTGACAGAATCCATTTTAAAGTGCACCAAAATTAGTGCTGTCAGCGTTAATCTCGTTAAAATGACATTTACGCCATAACCGCATTAGGGCTGTGTGATATGACCAAAATCTCATATCCCAATATAAGACATCTAGATAACGATATAAATCACAAAAATGTAACATTTTCTGTAAATTCTGTGAATCTCGGGCAGCTCGACTTGCGTGAAGTGTTTCCAGCTGCGCGTCATGTAGCTGGAGTCGAGTGTTTTAACCGATGCATGAAACGATACATTTTTAGACATAAGTTGTAACAGCCGCCGTTTTCTTTGTGAGTATTTATTACACGGCGTGCTGCGGGGAAAAGCCTGTTCTAACGTTTGAGTCTAAGGTTTATTTTTTAGCACCTGGCGGCTCTTTTTTACTTCTCATCCGTAAATAATCTGCTCTTTCACGTGATTCAGTTTATTTTGAAAGGCCTGAAAAGGATATGGTGCTTTTGTTGTGAAAGGTTTGTGGAAATAAAGCAAGCGAATGGCGGAGCGACACGATGGTTTTACCGTCGTTGTTGCACAAACCGACGCGTAAAACAGCCTCTTGTCCGTCCAGTACGTGTCGTTATTTAGAATATAAGAGAAAGAGAGAACTCAATTAAGAAACAAATAGCCATTACAGTGACCATCAAAACGATGAAAAAATATTGCCGTAAACAGTTTATTTTGCGACACCACGAAACAAACGATAGCGTAAAATGAAACGATAGATGTTTTTATATCGTCATCCGATATATATCGTTATATCGAACAGCCCTACTGAATAATGGATCGAATCGATATGGGACCTTTTGAATCGGAATCGAATCCATTCTAGAAATCAGTGATGATACCCAGCCCTATTAACAAGCTAACGTGTTGACGCAGTGCAGCCCCACACAGGGGCGTCTGAGCTAACTTGCTAACGGAGAGTTGCTGTGTTAATGCGGTTATGACACACACACACACACACACAATTTAGTTGACTCTGCAATGAAAGCTGAGTTTGACAGGCTTAAAATCCTATTTTTGCACCAAAATGGGGGATTCCCATAGAACTGGCATATGCTGGCATAAAAAACAAAACAAAACAAGAAGACAACCTCGCTGTTAAAGAGAAGCTCTTGACCAAAACATGCAAATGATTTACCAGTTGGAGATAATGTTTCTGAATTTCTGGAATTTTTTTTTGTTTTGTTTATTTCTTTGTTTGTTTCTTAACAGAAGTCCAGAATATTTGTGCTTTTTTTATCATCTGTTAAGCAGTGCTGAAGTCTTATTTTTTGTAAAAAGACAGGTTGGCCTTTTTATACTGTTACGGCCTCTGGCCTCAGGTGGCCCCTCCTTCCTCTATGGAAATCAAAGGCTACGTTCACACTGCAGGCGAAAGCGCATCAAATCCGATTTTTTTGACCCTATGCGACCCATATCCGATCATGGTGTGACAGTGTGAACGGCACAAATCCGATATTTTCAAATCCGATCTGGGTCACTTTCGTATGTGGTACTGAATCCGATACATATCCGATGTCTCAGAAAGCGACTGCTGTGTGAACGGTCAAGTCGCATTAAATCCGTCTTTTACGTCACTGACACAAGACAGACGCCAATTATCAGCGCCAGAGAAGACATCGCGAACGCTTCCTGGCCATCCGGTGAAACTGCTGGGAAGACAACGTTGGAGAAACGTTAACATTTTATTTGTACTGCATAACCTGCAGGTTCTGACAGAAATCTGCAACTATCCTTTGAAGCACCGCTCCTCTAAAACAGCAATAAGGATCATTATTAGGTTATCTACATTATTATGTAAATAACAAAATAACTTAAAGCAAAAATCGGGAAACATGAAGTCCGAAGTCTTTATATTAAGGGCCATCAGTCAAACAATATAGTTTGTTCTGGGTCTAAACAGAGCGCGTTGTGTGTGACGTCTTCTTTTGCGCATGCGGGCCGCTTTGAGCGTTCACACTAGAGCGCGTTTGCTGTCGCATTTTATTTGTAGTGTGAACAAGCAGACAAAAAAATCGGATTTGATCAAAAAATCGGAATTGAGCATTAAGACCTGCAGTGTGAACGTAGCCAAAGTGCTCCAGGACTCACGGGGGATTGGCTGGCCCGGACCTATACCCGCCCCAACTTCATGCAGATCAGAGCGTGTCAGACCACTCACACCATTGGCTGCTGCAGGAGCCTTGAGTACGACAGACCAATGACACAGCTGCCTGCAATTACCTGAGAATATAAAAGGCTGTGGATTCTTCATTCGTGGAGGGACTTGTTGATTCGAACAGACTGTGTAGACTGTCCCTCTTGCCTTTGCCTCCGCCTCCGCCTCCCGTGAGATGTTTAGATGAATAGTGTTCTACTGGTGTTAGTAGTGTTACTTGAGTTGTTTGTTATGTTTGTCTAAAATCCCTCTATTGCCTAGTGAGCTGTTTCACTAACAGTTTTCAGTTGTGTTAATAAACCTCATGTTTTTCTTTTTATCTAACCTCCTGGTCTCTGGGCTCATTTATGTTACATCCGCTGTCGCCTAGCAGAGCCGGGTCGTAACAATACCTGTTGCTTAACATAACCCGTGTGCGTGTTTGTGTGTTTGTGTACGTGTGTGCGTGCGTTAAAAATATCTGTTTGTGCTGAAAAATTCACCAGATATTATTTGAGTGACACTTCTTGCCAGATGACTGACCTCTTGCCAGTGGTGGTGGTGCATGGAGGGGCAGGGTTTGTCCCAAAGGAGCGGATGGAACTGTCCATTTCAGGGGTTTGTGCAGCAGTGCGGACAGGGTACGCTATCCTCAAGGGAGGGGGCAGCAGCATGGATGCTGTGGTGGAGGCTGTGAGCCAGATGGAGAATAACCCTGCCTTCAATGCAGGTAATGGAGAAACTCAGAATTTGTTATGGAAAAAAGTTAAATAAAAGTTAAAAAAAAAAAAATATATATATATATATATATATGATGTTACATATATATATATATATACATATATACATAGTAAGTGAATATTGAAATGAAGTGACACATGAAACAGAGAGAAATGAATATATTACCTTTTTTGTTTGTTTGGACAGTGAGATGGTGTAAGAAAATTGTAAATATTGGGTTGCACAAGGAATCAAATTCAAATGGTTAAAAAAACACTGCACAAAAAAATATGACCAATATACCACACAAATGTTTCTTATTTGATTTTATATATTTCACTGATGTTGTGGTATTTCTTTTGTGAAAGTAAAGCAGTCAATAAGAATTTGTTGGGATGAGAAGAAACAAACAGTTTAGTTGTTGAGTAAACCTGCTGCGTGTAGCTCTGATCACCTAAGAGACACCAACAGGCCATATGTCACTGCAGGACACTAAAGATTCTTGGAGCTGCATCATTTCTCAATTCATATTTTAGGCTGTGGGTCAGTGCTGAACATCAAAGGAGAGGTGGAGATGGATGCTATCGTGATGGATGGCAAAACACTGGCAAGCGGAGCAGTGTCCGCAGTACGCAACATAGCTAACCCCATCCAGCTAGCAAGACTTGTTATGGACAAGGTATGCATGTTTCTCCTGACTGAACTGCAGGAACTGTGTGGAATCATGTTTACAGCTGTAGCTATGATTCCTTCTTCTGATAAGAACAAAATTCTATATGCTTGAACTGAAACCGTTAGTATAGTCTGGACGAAGCACAGTATTTCAAATGTGCTCTGTAACTGTTTACAGTGTGAACTTTGATCTTTGCTTCAGACCAGTCACGCGTATCTGACAGCCGAAGGTGCTAATCAGTTTGCTCGATCCATGGGGATCGAGGAGGTCCCCCAGGAGTCCCTCATCACTGAGTATTCCCGCATGCGCTGGAGGAAGAACCTTGCACCTGATGCCAACCCTGTGGAGTGCCAAATGTGAGACACAACAGTTTTAAGCTTGCTAGCATTCATTTTTTTAAAGTAATATGAAATGAAATGACCCCTTTTAGTATGTAACCGATCAATAGACATCTCTGCCGTGCACGCACTGATCCATAAGCTCACTGTGTTGCATAATGTGGACCCTGACTTCCTTCACTCACGTCTCTTAGTGTAGATAAAGGGAGGAAGCGAGTCTTTGCAGGACTTACACAAACCCAGAAAGATGTTATCTCACTTTGAATTTTAAAAAAAGACTGAAAAGGAATATTTGGCAACTAATTGGGTAAATTAACAGCAGGTCAGCAAAATGATTGGGTATTTAAAAAACAAACATCTTAGAGAAGCAGAGCTTTTCCAGTCCTTTATACCAGTCTGTAGAAAACTGCACAGACGTTGGTGTTGAGCAGTTAAACAAGAGTACCTAATGAAGTGGCCGCTGAGTGTATTTGACACACGGAGAGGAAAAAGCAAAACAGAACAAAGAACTAGAGCTCTCACATATGTTCTGCTGCTCTGCTCTCTTTTGTAGGGGGAAGGCAGGCACGGTTGGTGCAGTAGCAGTTGACTTAGAGGGCAACTTAGCCTGTGCAACTTCCACTGGTGGGATGCTGAACAAGATGGAAGGTCGGGTGGGTGACACCCCCATCATAGGTCAGTTCACGCATGCCTGGTAATTATTTACATGCAGTTGTAATCGTTTTTGTGTCTTCGCTGAGCTTTTAACCTTTAGCCAGTCTTAAATGAATAGTTATTTAGTGAACAATGGGAGTATGGTTAATATTTGATTCAATTCTAGGTTACCTAAGAATGTTTTGTTAGACAGCAGCAGGAAAAAAACTTCTGACCTAAATTGTATTTAAACATAGGTGTATGCTGTGATATCAGTGGCTAAATCCTAGTCTAGTTTGGTAAACGGCAGCAACTTGCTTTTGGTAGTTGCGTCAATCCCATCTAATCTGTCACTATCGATAAATGAGTGACAGGAGTATTTTTTTGAAACAAATGCTTGAATTAAAAAAAAAAAAAAACACTGTCTGCAAAACTTGGGCAAAATGTCCGAAACTAGTGCAGAACATTGATTAAAGAGACAAATGTGCAGAATCAAAGTTTTAAAGCAGTGGGCTGCTTTGCAAAAGGAACTGGAACTTATTTCATTCATTTGATTACAACAACCAAAAGTCTGAATCACAACAGTGTTGCTGCCTGCTGTGGTTCAGTTCAAGCAAATTTAAGGGAAAGCCTTAGTCTTCCATCTAGTGAAATAAATGTGTAACTGCATCCATGTGCAGGTGAGACTTCAAAAAATGTTTTTAATAACAACCTCTTCAACATTTCATAGCAGAGCCTATTTATTGACAGTATTAAATGTCCAAATGCTGTTTCAAGAACATACAAGGTGGCATGTAGATAGACTGTATATAAAAGACAGATGTATTCAGTCTGACACCCATGTGTCACCCAAGTGGCTTGCTCAATGTATTTAGTGTTTCAACTGCGACAATGTTGCACAAACGGCCATAATATTAGCCAAAATATTACATTCAAATGTTCCAAAAGGCACCAAAACTGCAAACTCAGTGGGGAGATCAGACTCAAATGAATGTAAGTAAGGTTGTGCCATAAACTGTATGTTACATCTGCAATAGTGTTGATACAAGCAATGCCATCTGCACCTTCTCCAGCTGCTTCACACAACATTCATATCCCCCGCCTCTCACTAGCAGCAGAACACACCTCCCTGGTCCTTATAAGGCATTTTGGGAGGTCAGTAAAGCTCCTGTTTCACAACATCAAAATATTAAACAGTCATCATAAATGTTATGATGCTCGTCTGGTGCACATAATAACATTAGCCGTTCAATTATTAGAATTGTGACTACACAACAGCAGCATTAGCCATCTGTCAGTTTATCATTAAAGACACGGCTAAAATCTGTTCTCCCAGGGCTGCCTCTGGGTGTTGCCAGTGTTTTCATAAAGCTTCCAAACCTGCTTATAGCTGCAGGAAGATCCAGAGAACAGCTCAGTAAGCTGTGCAGGACGGCTGAAATATTTTGTCTTTGTCAGGGTCTGGAGGGTATGCTGACAACCAGTCAGGAGCAGTGTCCACCACAGGCCACGGTGAGACCATCATGAAGATTACACTGGCCAGACTCATCCTGTTCCACATGGAGCAAGGTAACACACACACACACACACACACACTTGTTTTCATATCTTAGTAAATACATCTCATTGACATAATGCTTTCCCCAGCGCTTACCCTGACCCTAACCATCAAAAATGAATGCCTAACCATAACCTAGTTGTAACCCAGACACTAAAACCACACTTTGAGCTTAAAAAATGCCTTCAGACTTGTGGGGATGGGCATCTTGTCCCCGTGAGTGACTGTTGGTCCCCAAAAGTATAGTAGCATGCCAATTTTCTGTCCTCACAAAGATGTCTAAACATGTACACACACACACAAATCTGAGCCACTGTGGCTGAGGGGGTTGAGAACCAGCTGCGAGGTTGGTAACACTTTGCCACACACAGCTTCAGCTCTCATATTTGATTTATTTACATCCAGAAAAAAACTAAAACTCCTCAGAGGAGCCGCGACTAAGCCTTTTTACCCATGGGACTTGCACGCACTGTTTCTGGGGTCCTGGAAGCTATTTGGACCTAGGTTTTTGTTTGTTTTTCCTTGATTTGCCCTTCACTGTAGCAGTATACCAATTATCCCAGTAAAGCTCTTCTTGTTTTCTTCCTGTAACCAAGTTTTGACTTTAGCACAAATGCTAACTGTAACAATGAGCCTCTCTCCAGACTGTTCAATTAAAACAAAAAGAGTTAAAGTGCTGTTTCTTGTGTCTCCTCTTTTGTCAGGTCGGTCGGTAGAAGATGCCAGTGACTTGGGCCTGGCCTGCATGCAGTCCAGACTTGGGGGGCTAGGCGGGGTAGTGACAGTGGATCCTCAGGGCCACTGGGCTGCCCGCTTCAGCAGCAACTACATGTCGTGGGCTGCAGCCCAGAGGGATATTGTGCACTATGGCCAGTACTCTGGAGAACACTTCACCCAAAGCATCAACTGATGGATGTTGTTGTTCTTTTTTTTAACTATCATTTTTAAGAGAGAATTTGATACTACTTGGACAACAAAAGAAATTCAGTACAAGTTTATCCGGGTGCTAAGATAGATGGTCATTGTGCATTTGATTAAAACACAAAGTTATAACACAAAATGTTTTTATCCGCAAAGGCTTACAGAGCCTATGAATTCTAGGCTGGAACTAATTTCAGATTACACTCTTAAAACTGATCTTTAATGCAGTCTTAACATTGCCTTAGTGCTTGTGATTGGTGATTGCTAACATACATCAGGCCTAGCAAGGGCTTTATTTAGGATAAATGGTATTAAGCAATAAGTTCAAAATCACCAGTAAATCATGTGTAAATGATTGTTTTTGGCAGCATTGTACCAGGGACCAAGTCCAGACCGTAACCGTGAATACCCATGAACGTTTTTTTATTGTATGTTCATTAAGTTCAGGTTTCGAGTGAGTCTGTGCAGGAAGCAAAGTGGACACGAGTCCTGTAGGTCCTGTACAGGACTTAAGAACTCCAAGCCATTCATTTGATCTCATTTCTTAAGAATAAAATTACAGAGTTGTTTAAATTTCTTGATTGAAAAAAAGAGTTTTCGTGAGATTTCTTTAAATGAATGTCATTTTGAATGTTTGAATGGCAATCACTGCAAAATAAATCGGAAACTGAAAATGTGGTGTGGGGACTTTAAATAAACTGAATCGAAATATTTGTGAATGTGATCTTCAGATGTTTTATTTTTACCGTTTTTGTGTTAATGTGATGTCAGTGTAAATTACTGAACCTCTTCAGCTTCCACTAATCTGCTCTTTGATGACGTTGTGCAATCAAGTATTGTGAACATTTTATAGAGAACTGCTGCCTTGCTGCTTTATGTGTGTTAAATGTGCTGGCGGATGAACTGACCCAGTGTCTGTGAAGAGCTGCTGATCACATAATGATAGCCATTACAATCAGTATTAACAATCTTTGTTTCTTCTTGGAGTTCTCTATTTTCTTATATCTAAAATAAGAGTCTGGATGGACAAGAGGCTGTTTTACGCGTCGGTTTGTGCAACAACGACGGTAAAACCATCGTGTCGCTCCGCCATTCGCTTGCTTTATTTTTTACAAACCTTTCACAACAAAAGCACCATATCCTTTTCAGGCCTTTCAAAATAAAACATGTAATAACTATAAATGGCGCTAACATTCCGGCCCCTAATTGTTACTGCTAAGGCATAACAATTACATATTAACACAATAAAGCGTCATTTAATATCAACACTCAGAATCTAACTGGCGTAACCAAACATTATATGAAACATAAGTCATATGTGTTGAACCTATATCTGTTACACATGAGGCTGAGATTCAAACTGTTGCCTCCATTTCAAGCAACAAACATAACTTGTCGATAGGCCTCTCCAAAACGCTAGTTTTGGTTTTGACAAACACACGTCTGACAAGTCCATGTGAGTCTGGAACTGTTCTCTCAACCTTTCCCATTAACCAGGAACTTCTTGGTGCACTGTCATCAACTATGAGAACAACATCTCCTGGTCTCAGATTTCTCCTAGTCACTAACCACTTCTGTCTTTCTTGTAGAAGCGGCAAATACTCTTTAGTCCAACGCTTCCAAAAAATGTCTGACAGGTACTGCACCTGTCTCCACCTTTTTTTTGCATACAAGTCCTCTCTTTGAAACAATCCAGGTGGCAGTACTGGCTGCCCTTTAAGAAGAAGTAGATGATTAGGTGTAAGTGCGTCTAAATCATTGGGGTCATTAGACGCTCTTGTTATTGGCCTGCCGTTGACAATTGCTTCAACTTCACATAGCAATGTCCGCAAGCATTCATCATCCAGAGGTTGCTGCTTTAGGATCTGGTTAAGAATTCTCCTAACTGAGCGAATTTGTCTCTCCCAGATTCCTCCAAAATGTGACCCTGCTGGGGGGTTAAATATCCAGGTGATGCCCTTTTGCATGAGCATTTCTGAGATTTTTGAATGATTCCATCCCTTGATTGCTTCACGCATTTCCCTTTCTGCACCCACAAGGTTAGTGCCATTGTCCTGATCTCATGACAGACACTTGACCTCGTCTTGCAATAAACCTCTGAATGCATTTATGCAAGAATCAGTCTCAAGTGAGTGGGCAACTTCTATGTGTATTGCTCTAACAGCAAGACATGTAAACAATACACCATATCGCTTAACTCTGCTGCGCCCATGCTTGACCTCAAAAGGTCCAAAATAGTCTACGCCCACATTTGTGAATGGAGGTTTGTCAGGAATCAGGCGATCTTGTGGCAAGTTTGCCATTCTTTGTTCACCAGGTTTCGCAGATGTCCTTCTACATGTTACACACTTTGACAGGATCTTTCTTATTGCTGAATCTGCCTGTGGAATCCAGAATCTTTCTCTCAGCCTGGATAATATGTAATTCCTTCCTCCATGGCCTGTTTCTTGGTGAATGTGTCTCAGAATCAAAGTAGAAACATGATGACCTTTAGGGAGAATCACTTGATGCTTAACATCGGCTGGTAGTGCAGACTCATGCAACCTACCGCCAACCCTTAAAACTCCATCCTGGACAAAAGGATCCAGCTTCACAATGTGACTGCTCCTTTTAAGCTTGTCACCTTTTTGAAGACTTGCAATTTCTTCTGCGAAGCTTTGATTTTGACAAAACTTGACAATCTCAGTTTCTCCCTTTGCAACATCTGCAGTGGTAAGTGAAGATCCCTTAATACATGTTTTGAACTGCTGCATTTGACCTGCAACCCTTTCAGATTTCCTTTTACTGCTGTCACAGCCACTTGCTTGTGACATGAGAAGCTTCGCACTTAACCTGCCAAGCAGCTGCTTGAACGTAAGTATCCAGGAAACTGCCTTTTTTAGACGGTACCAGTCTGAATAGTGAGAGATCAGTTTGTTCACTGGATTTTCATGTAATTTTGTAACATCCACACTCATCACCTCTTTGACTTCGACTCATTTTTTGGTATTTCTTTAATGTCCGGTGGAATTGGCCAGTTTTTTTATCTTTTGTCAAAAACTCTGGCCCAGCAATCCAGTTTGAACACTTCATGAATGTGTCTGTGTTCATTCCTCTTGAAGCGTGGTCAGCAGGGTTTAATTCAGAGTTTACATACATCCACTGACTTGGTTTTGTG
The DNA here is from genome assembly GCF_018398535.1 of Haplochromis burtoni. NCBI lineage: Eukaryota > Metazoa > Chordata > Actinopteri > Cichliformes > Cichlidae > Haplochromis > Haplochromis burtoni. The sequence goes on from NW_024583025.1 coordinate 227,052, forward strand.
TTGTCTCTAATAAGTGACACTCTATTTGCTACAAATGTCTTAAATCTGATGTTCTCGCTGGAAATGTACTTTAAAACAGTGCTACTGTCAGACCAAAACACAGATTCTTCTTGTGGCATTTGCAGCTCCTTTCTCATGAGCTTGTCCATTTTTACAGCAACTGCAGCTGCTGTCAACTCCAGACGTGGAATTGTTATCTGCTTCAGAGGAGACACTCTGGACTTGCCCATAATGAATGAGCAGTGAGTTTCTCTTTTCTGGTTTGTGATACGGAGGTAAGTAACGACTCCGTAACCTCTCTCACTGGCATCAGCGAAGTGGTGCAATTGTGTAGATATGACCACTCCAAATCCAGCAGGTTTCAAACACCTGTTGACGGTAAAGCCATGAAGTTTTGAAAGCTCTGAATGCCAAACTTGTGACCTTTGAGCCAGTTCAGCTGGGATTTCCTCATCCCATGAAATCTTCCTGCCACATAGCTCTCGCAGGATGATTTTTGCTGTCAGAATGACAGGAGACAAAAAGCCCAATGGGTCATATATTGCACTTACAAATGAGAGGATGCCTCGCCTAGTCTTTGGCACAGATTTTTCAGTCATCCTGATCTTGAATACATCTGTCTCTGTGCACCAGTTCACTCCTAGGACTCTTTCATCTGGTAGTGCATCATGTCTCAAATCCAAATCTTTCATCTCTTTTGCTCTTTCCTTTTCAGGAATGGAAGCAAGGACAACTCTGCTGTTGCTCATCCACTTTGTTAAGTGAAATCCTCCACTCTCACACAATGCAGTCAGGTCCCTGACCATAGTACATGCCTCTGTTTCATCTGAAACTGACAGAAGACAATCATCTACATAAAAATTGTTCAGAACAGCATTAACTGCTGCTAGTGGCATTTTTTCTTTAGCATCTTCTGCTGCTTTGTTTAGTGCATAGTTTGCACAGCTTGGGGAGGATGTTGCCCCAAACAAGTGCACCATCATTTTGTATTCTTGCAGAGGTTCATTCAAGTTCCCATTTGGCCACCAGAGAAAACGCAAAAGATCACTGTCCTCTGGAGGTACTCGCACCTGGTGATACATAGCTTCTATGTCTGACATCAAGGCAATGTGATCCCACCTAAACCTTGTTAGTACCCCAATCAGTGTGTTCGTTAGGTCTGGCCCCTGCAAGAGTTCTTCGTTCAGTGATTTCCCTTGAAAGGATGCTGCACAGTCAAAAACTACACGGAGTTTTCTTTTCTGGGGGTGGTACACCCCATGGTGTGGTATGTACCAAACTCTCTCATTTTCAGGGGTAGTCTTTGTGTTTGGTACCTGAACTGCGTAGCCTTTATTCAGCAAGTCAGACATGAAGCTCTGATACTCCTTGTGAAACTCTGTGTTTCTGATTAATTTTCTTTTCAGATTCTCTGCCCTCTGCATTACTGCACTGCGGTTGTTTGGCATTTTGACAGCTTTGTTTCTCAAAGGAAGACCTATGCTATAATGACCATTAATCCTTCCAGCTGTGCCATTGACAGAATCCATAAACATGATGTCTTCTCGTGACATTTCCTGTTTTTCCTCAGAAGCTTTCTCTGGAAAATCATAGTTGAGCTGTTGCATCAAAAGATTCTCAACATTAGTGACAGAGATGCGATTTACTGAAACACTCAGCTCTCTGTCAGAAGGAGTAGAGCAAGAATCTCTCTTGAGAGGGCCATTGATAACCCAACCCAGGACTGTTCGAACAGCATCGTTACTATGAATAATCTCCCATGGTTCCATAGCCTTGTGCACATCACATCCTATCAAAAGTCCAATGTCTGCGTCTGAATGTGGGAACTTGATTTGCCGAAGATGTGGCCACCTTTTTTTTTTTTTTTTTTTTTTTTTTTTTTGCCTGTCCCGTTTGGCTCTTTTGCCATCAGAATTGTTGTCTAAAGGCAAAGAAAGATGCCCAACGGATTTACTTTACCAAATTGACCATCCCAGCCTTGCCGTAATGGTCCATTTGATTCACCTTTTATTGTTTATTTTATTTTCACTTACTGAATACGGGACAGACTTGACTGGGGGAAAGAAGGGGAGAAAGAAAGAGGGAAAGAGAAACAGCTGAGAAGAGGGACGGGGGAGAAGGGCAAAAGACAAAAACCAACAGAATGGGCAGAAAAAAATGCATATATCAATCACCTGGATCACCTGCTGAGAAAGAAAAAAGAAAACAAGCAGAAGAGAACAAGAGTAATAGAATAAACAACATCACAATGATATATGGGAATATGACAGTAAATACTAAATATTAAACATTATTGTGCAGCACATAAGATCAACAGAACACAGTGTGCTTTGAGGTAGGAGCCAAAAAGGGTGTAGTTTGTGGGTGTGATCACCCGTGTGTACACCTGTGAGCATGGACGCGCTTGTTTTTTGTTTTTTAAAAGGTTCCTTCATGTAATGATCTGCTAGAGGGTGTGGGGGGGCCACAGCCCCGTCCTCCAGGGCATGAAGCAGGTATGGAGGAGATCAAAACTCCAGACATCCAGAGGCCCCCAGAACACAAGAGACCAAGGAAGACCAACAGAGGGGCAGCCGCGCCACTGTCCCAGAAAGAGCTGAGGAGAGTCCCAGATGAGGGCTCACTCAGCAGCCGCGGAGCAGAAGCCAGGGGGGGTTGCAGTGACGCGCCCGTGAGCTCCGCCGGCAGCCAGCTGTGCCTGAGTGACCGAGCCCCAGGCTCCAGGCCCCGATAAGCGGCCGCCAAGGAGTGAGCCGGTGTGTACCTGGACGCCCATCCCCAGACACAAAGAACCACCAACGCACCGATGTCTGAGGGAGTCCGCCACTGGCAGGGGAAGTGGTGGTGGTGGGAGATAGGCCTCCAAACCTTGGAGGGCCTGAGATGTCCCCAGAGAGGTGGCGTCTGATACCCAACCTGACATATAGACACAGACATACAGGCACACACAGATACAAACATCCATTCCCACCCTCATGCTCTCATATGCACTTACTCCACACTCAACCAACGTGGAGACAGACATAAAGAGACGCTGTACACACGATCACACTCCCCAAGCGTACTCTAAACCGGGTCTAGGTACCCTTGCCCCTGGAGGGGGGAACTGCACCCAGACCCAGGTGGTGTTACCCTTTTCCCTGCGGTGGGGAGAGGCAGACCGCCCCGACTCCGCAGCAGCAGGGAGGCCCCACACTCCAGACCGCAGTCGGACGGCCAACTCCTCCTCCTAGCCCCCCCGCTCCAGCAGGCCGCAGAGAACGGGGGTGAGAGAAGACTCCAAACCTCCCTCCACCCGCTCATTGTAGTGTTGATGCATGTGTGTTCTAAGGTGCATTTAAAACCCAGGAGGGCATGGAGCTACCTGCCAGAGAGCAGCAGGTAAGCGATGTGGCCACCTTTTTAAGTCATCCTGTGTAGGGATGTTCTCTCTAGACACTGGAATGTCTGCATGAGTGTAAATGTCAGGAAGATCTATGTAGGTGTTCTCATTTAAACCACACACTTCTAATCCTGACAGGTGGTAACTTGTCACCATCTTTTCTTGTCCCATTGTGCGAAGCATGAATTTTGTCTTCTTACCTTCTACACCCAGTTGTCTCATCAGCTTTTCTGAACAAAACGTGGCTTGGCTCCCATTGTCCATGAATGCATAAGTCTCAATCAACTTATTGCCTTTCTTCAACTTAACCCACACAGGAATGATCGATAACACATGAATGCCTTTTCCGGCCCCTGTGGCTCCACAAATTCTGCCTGAAGTGTGTGTTTCATCACTTGTTGTGGGAATGTCTGAGACATTTCTCTGGATGCAATCTTCTGCCTTACTGTCCTCCTCCTGGGGGAGGTACAGTATGAGGTCATTGAAAATTAGTTCGGATTTATGTTCTTCACAGAAAATAAGCCAAAGCCAATGAATTTCAGGTTGAAAAAATAATTAATTGTTTAATTTTTCTTTTGAGAAAAACTAAAAATGGGTCTCACAGACCTGAACACCATACAAGGGTTAAAAGGAAATGAATGACTTGCTTCTCTCGACTCCGTCTAAAGGTGACCATCCGAGAAAGATTGCTAAACCCAGTCCCACAGCGAGCGACATCCTGCCAGCTATTCAAGCTCTCCACGTGCGATTTGATAAACAAGATGACAACAAATTATCGGAGAATGCCTCGTTGATTGCCAGTCTTGCTGAGTCCATTGAATTCAATGCAGCTGAAGTCCGTGATTGTAAAGATAAAATCGCGGGTTTGGAGAAGGAAGCCTCAACCTTACGGAGAGAAGTTGACAAACTCAAAGAAAAGGCAAGAGAACGAGACCGGTATTCACGAAGGTAAAATCTCAGGATTAAAGGAATGAAAGAAGGCATGGGCGAAGATATCAGAAAAGAGGTGATCGAAATTCTCGCCAAGATCGCCCCAGAATGGTCAGATAATATGGAGGAGATTGTGGACACTGTGCACCAGATTGGAAGAAAAGAAGAGGGCAGAAATCGCCAAGTCATAATTCAGTTCATAAAGTGCCTACACCGAGATAGAATATGGAGTATAATAGTCCAAAAATGCTCAGATTTGTGAGAGTGAAAAAAATCCGTTTTGCCGAGGACTTGACGAAGAAGGATTGTGTGGAGAGGGAGAAAGTTTGGCCGAAAATTTTACAAGCCAGAAATGCGGGGGAGAAGGCTTACTACAAAGGAGCTGTCGGTTATATTAACAGCTGTCGCGTTCTGGCGGATGGCTGAAAAGTATTCATTTTTACTTATTCTCTGAACTCTACATAAAGAGGGACGTTTGACAGTTTTGAATGGGATAGGAGGTGCCGGCACCGCTGTTCTTTCACCTTTCCCTAAACAGGAAAGTAAACTAAATTTTTCTTTTTTGTATATATTCAAGTTTGATATTCTTAATATTTTGAACTCTGTTTTTTTTTTTATCCTACGCACATTTTTATCCTTTGTGTCGTTGAGTGTTAGAGGTCTCAGGGATAACGTTAAAAGAAATGTTTTTGTTTATCAAAGGGCTAAAAGCGAATTGCGCCTTACTACAAGAAACTCATTCAAGTGACCCTGATGCCACCTTCTGGTCAAATCAGTGGGGTTCAGCCACGGATCCAACCACTCTGCTGGAGTAGCTCTCTGTTTCTACCGATGTCCAGGGAAGGTTGTGACTTTTCAGGCTGATAATTCAGGACACTGGCTGGCAGTTGTATTGAATATTGATGGTTCATTTGTGATTCTAGTAAATGTTTATGGGTACTCCTCTGTAACTCTAAATAAGCTCATGCTGGAAAAAATAACAGATGTCCTTTCCGAGTATAAACTTTTATACCACACAGACCATGTATTACTAGGCGGTGACTTTAATCTTGTTCCAAATGAATGGCAGGATAGAAATCCTCCTAGATACAGTATTAATCAGTGGAATCCAATTCTAACAAAGTTCATTGATTCAAACAATTTAAGTGATATATGGAGAGAGAAAAACCCTGGAGTTACTCAATTCTCTTGGATTAAACCAAATGGTAATAATATGTCCAGATTAGATCTGTGGTTGGGCTCGACTTTACTTTATAGATATGTTTCACATGTTTCCATCTCAGCAGCCCCGTTGACAGATCACAGTATTATTACTTTTAAACTTAACCCTGAAAATAAAACGCAGTTTAAAAAAGATTACTGGAAATTTAATGCAGATCTATTAATTGATGACGGGTATGTTAAGATAGTTAAAGAGCTCCTCCATAACATTTACAACAATGTAACAATTGGCAATTACATACATAGATGGGAATTTTTTAAATTTAAAGTTAGAGAATTTTCAATTACGTTTAGTAAAATGAAAAGTAGACAACAGAAGGAATTTGAAAGTAAATTACTTTACAATATAAATAACTATTGTAATAGACATTTTATGTCAGAGGCTGATAAGAAATCCCTTTTGTTTTGATCAGATTGAACCTTATATTCCAAAAATCGATTCTGTATTCAGAGAAATTTGTGATTCTGATATATCACTGGATGACTTAGATCAAGCCTTAAACAAACTGAAAATGGACAAAGCTCCTGGTCGGGATGGCTTGACTGCCATCTTTTATAAATTCTTCTGGAAAGAAATAAAAGAATTTTTCTTCAAAACTATTAAGGAAATCATTAGTAATGAAACATTAGCAACGGCAATGAAACAGGGTCTTATCTCCCTTATTCCCAAACCTGGTAAAGATAAAAGATTAATCGATAATCTACGACAAATTACTCTATTGAATACAGATTATAAAATTCTTGCTCATGTTATTGCAAACGGATTAAAGGACGGCTTAGATCAGATTATTAGTGAAACACAATCTGGGTTCCTTAAAAATCGTTCTATCCACAATAATATTAGATTGGTTTTAGATCTACTGGATTATAATCACTTAATTGAAGATGATGGTGTGATTCTTTTTGTAGACTTTTATAAAGCATTTGATACGGTTGAACATCCTTTCATTTTAAAAGCTTTACAGTATTTTGGTAAAAAAAATTCATAGATTTAATTTCTTTATTATACTCTGACATCAATAGTTCTATTTCTTTACCTTTTGAAACATCTAAACGATTTAACATCAGTCGAGGAATCCGTCAGGGGTGTCCAGCTTCTCCGTTACTTTTCATTATTGTAACGGAACTTTTAGCTATTTTCATGAAACACAATCCAAATATTCAACCACTGAATTTGATGGGAGCCCCATTGATCATAAGTCAATTAGCAGATGATACTACACTGTTTTTAAAGAACATGTCACAGGTTCCTCTTGCACTAAATGAAATTTCACTATTTTCAAAGGCCTCTGGTTTGTACCTGAATATTAGAAAATGCGAATTATTAACTATTCATGATTGTAAACCCAATATCTCTCTTAACATAACTATAAAAACTGAAATTAAATATTTGGGTATTATAATCTCAAAGAATACAAACAATAGAGAAAATCTAAATTTTGAGCAGAAATCTAAAAAGATCCTAATCAGCTGGTTACAAAGAGACCTCTCCATCTTTGGACGCGTCTTGCTTACTAAAACAGAAGGTATCTCTCGACTGATTTTTCCATCAAATGCTTATATGTTTCCAATAGACTAATCAATAATATAAATCAAATTCACTTTAATTACATTTGGAGAAACAAGCAACATTATATTAGGAAAAACGATGTAGTGAAATCATTTGAAGAAGGAGGTTTGAATGCGATTGATTTTGAGCAATGGATGGTTCCATCAAACTCAAATGGTTGCAGTCTTTCATAAATAACTCAAACAGTATTTGGTTTTATTTCCCCAAAGTAATTTTCGAGAAGCTTGGTGGCATTGAATTTCTCTTAAAATGTGACTTAGAAATTTCCAAATTACCAATTAAATTATCCAATTTTCATAAACAGGTTCTCCAGTACTGGAAAATGATTTACAAGCATAATTTTTCTCCACATACAAATTCAATTTGGAACAACAGATGTATATTGATAAAAAGAAAATCCATCTTTTATAAGGATTGGAGGGATCATGGAATTTGGACCATTTTACACCTTTTAGACAATGACGGCAATGTATTATCGTAGATAATTATGACTTATCATGTACTCAAAGTAAATTCATTAAAGTTGTGAAAGCCATTCCCCCTGCAATGATTCAGATGGCTAAAGCCAGTTTAACCTATTCTTCCTCTATAATTCGTGAACCGTCCTTAATTATTGATGATCGTCAATTTAAAGGAAAGACATGCAATATTAAATTTTTAAGGACAATTCTAACAAAACAACTTTTTCCTTCTCAATTAAAAAGAAAATATCTGTTTAAAGATTATAATTCGAGGTTTTTGACTAAGTATCTTTCTTTTCCAATTCCACCAAAAGCAAAAGAAAATCACTTTAAAATCTTAAATGCCATATACCCGTCCAAGGACTATCTTCACAAGAAATTCAATATAGATACAAAAAAAAACAAAAGTACGCACACACAGTCTAGCTACATCAGTTGAAAAGCAGCATCAAAAATTCAAGTAAGGTGTGAGCTTTATTTAAGTTACACTTGTCTAATGAAGCCTTCAATAGAAGGACTTCGTTTTTAAAGCCAGCAAAAATCGGAGTAATTTTCAAGAAGCGACATTTATGAATGAAAAATTTTGCAACTATAAATAAGTTGTTAATCCCAAATTCTATTTTCTTATTTTCTGTTTGTAGGCCAAATCTAATTACTTGAAAGGTTAGAGAAGGGCAGTCAATATTTTTAGAGGTTAACCAGTACTGAAAATCATCCCAAAAAGATCTGGAACTTTCACATGAATAAAAAAGGTGCTCTGTAGTCTCAATATCAGTGTTGCAAAAAGTGCATGT
>NW_024583026.1:0-4592 GCF_018398535.1 Haplochromis burtoni
TGAGCTTACAGTGGTTCAGACTCACTGAGGATGATGACGACAGGCTGTTTCCTCTGATGATGAAGGCTCACATTCCTCGCCGTCTCTTCTCGTCACGTGTCAGTCGAGCGTCGCGAGGCATCACAAATGTGCCGTAAAGCTTTATAAAAGTTTGCGTGTTTCTAGAAACTTCATCTTTTGTGTTTTTACAGATGTTTCATGATAAATAACATAAACAAGTATTTACATGTTTAAAATAAGAACATGTCCAAACACTGATGCATGCTCTGTTCACCTGGACGCTGCGTCTTCAGCGGACGAGGAGGCGGAGTCAGTACTGGATTCATAATCACAAATATTATTATGTAATATTATTAAGCTAAAAATCGTAAATATTTAATCTTCACTATGAAAACATTAGGAAGCTCTTGGCTTTACCTTTTGAAAAATAAAAGTTAACGATCGATGATCATATTGGAATAAATGATTTGATTTAAGATAATAACACTGCAAACATTTAATATTACAAATATGAAATGCAGCTTTGTTTAATGATGTCGTCATAGTGCTGACCTGCAGTGGGATTTGCTGTATTTTTCCTTTAAATCCAATTTATTCAGATATAATTATTAAACCTACAGAGAGATATTCGGCGCTCTGAACGACATAAACGATAGAAGAATGAGATTTACCAGAGCAGCTCTTCAACATTTGTCTTAACATCGAATCCTCTAAAAATAAACCACAACTTCAAAACATTTGCGATGACAAAAGTTTAAATTGTGTTTCTAACTGCTGCTTGTTAAAATTCACGTTCTCTGTGAAACGAAACAGAAAAATGAAGATGAACTCACAGCTTCCCAAATAAAGTCGGGATGAATTTGGTGATGTGGAGTTTTCTGCTAATCACAGAGTTGTTCCTCGGAGTTCCCCTGGGGAATCCGTGTGGGTGGGCCTGGTGGCTAAAGTAAAGCACTGCATGCACGTGTGGGAGGATGACGCAGCTGAAGTAAAGTTTACATCAGGGACAAACGACTGTGTGAGTCTGGAGGAAGTCTGCAGAGCTCCTGATGTTTCTGTTGATCCTGGCTGAAGGAGCAGCTCCACAGAATACACACACTAAATTCCCAGAAACCACGCAGACACACACACACACACACACACACACACACACACATCTGTGTGTCAGGAAATGTGACGCTCGCTAACACTGCCACTGAAGAATGAACCAGAATCGACCCCGATGACTGCTCAGTTCCTCTGAAAGTGAGTGGGTGGTGTCAGTGGGTGGAGGTGATAAAGAGCACATTTCGTTTTCTCTGGGTCAGTTTGTAGTTTGAAACTCAAGTTATTTTTATAATTTACATTAACAGATGTAAATACCTCCACCCTGTGCCCATGTGCGTCTCCTGACACGCCTTATCTGATCAGATAGGAGCAGCGCCTCTCCAGCGATCAGCTTTTTATAACTGACTTCCTCCCTCGAGTCGGCTGTAACTGTCACCATCCTGGGTCTTATGACCCAGTGTTTTGAGTTTTAGTTCTTTTGATGTTTATAGTGTGTTTAACCTTAGTAGGTTTCCTATGTTCATTTGCTCTGAGGCTGCAGCTTGTACCTGAGCACCCACGCCCACCTGGTGGACAGCGCGTCCAGCAGCAGGAAGGGCAGGCAGAAGGACAGGTAGACGCAGAGCGAGAAGAGCACGGGGAAGAAGGGCGAGCGCAGGAGGGGGGCGTGTCCCAGCACGAAGGTCCACAGAGGCTGCAGCAGCATCGCCATCCTTCAGTTTGTCTCACAGTCGGAGCTCTGCTCGCCTTCATCACCACTGCTCCATTTAATCAGGCAGCAGGCCCCACCCACACAGCGTCAGCGGCAAGAACCCGCCCTGCCGTCCTTATTGGGATGTTTCCTACTGCCGGAGGGAAAATGGAAAACTCTCCCTCCCACACTCCCACTTCCACATTCCACAGCAGGCTCGTTCACTGTGCACTGAGGATCGTCCCTGTGAGAGCCGCTCACCTGCTTCCATTGTTGGCAGGTTGAGCACGTGTGTGATGTTTACACGGGCTGAAGCAACCTTTAGCTACAGCTGCGGTGTTAGCCCACGCTGCCACACCTGAGCCGTGCAGGTTCACACACCTGAGGCTCTAAGTGAACACTAAAGAAGCTGTGCTTCAACTTTGTGGTGCGTGAGAGTCTGTACCTCTGCTGAAGTACAGGATGTGTGTACTTGTGTACTCGTGTGTGTGTGTGTCAGCATTATGAGAAATGAATGTGTGAGCTTACAGTGGTTCAGACTCACTGAGGATGATGACGACAGGCTGTTTCCTCTGATGATGAAGGCTCACATTCCTCGCCGTCTCTTCTCGTCACGTGTCAGTCGAGCGTCGCGAGGCATCACAAATGTGCCGTAAAGCTTTATAAAAGTTTGCGTGTTTCTAGAAACTTCATCTTTTGTGTTTTTACAGATGTTTCATGATAAATAACATAAACAAGTATTTACATGTTTAAAATAAGAACATGTCCAAACACTGATGCATGCTCTGTTCACCTGGACGCTGCGTCTTCAGCGGACGAGGAGGCGGAGTCAGTACTGGATTCATAATCACAAATATTATTATGTAATATTATTAAGCTAAAAATCGTAAATATTTAATCTTCACTATGAAAACATTAGGAAGGTCTTGGCTTTACCTTTTGAAAAATAAAAGTTAACGATCGATGATCATATTGGAATAAATGATTTGATTTAAGATAATAACACTGCAAACATTTAATATTACAAATATGAAATGCAGCTTTGTTTAATGATGTCGTCATAGTGCTGACCTGCAGTGGGATTTGCTGTATTTTTCCTTTAAATCCAATTTATTCAGATATAATTATTAAACCTACAGAGAGATATTCACGCTCTGAACGACATAAACGATAGAAGAATGAGATTTACCAGAGCAGCTCTTCAACATTTGTCTTAACATCGAATCCTCTAAAAATAAACCACAACTTCAAAACATTTGCGATGACAAAAGTTTAAATTGTGTTTCTAACTGCTGCTTGTTAAAATTCACGTTCTCTGTGAAACGAAACAGAAAAATGAAGATGAACTCACAGCTTCCCAAATAAAGTCGGGATGAATTTGGTGATGTGGAGTTTTCTGCTAATCACAGAGTTGTTCCTCGGAGTTCCCCTGGGGAATCCGTGTGGGTGGGCCTGGTGGCTAAAGTAAAGCACTGCATGCACGTGTGGGAGGATGACGCAGCTGAAGTAAAGTTTACATCAGGGACAAACGACTGTGTGAGTCTGGAGGAAGTCTGCAGAGCTCCTGATGTTTCTGTTGATCCTGGCTGAAGGAGCAGCTCCACAGAATACACACACTAAATTCCCAGAAACCACGCAGACACACACACACACACACACACACACACACACACATCTGTGTGTCAGGAAATGTGACGCTCGCTAACACTGCCACTGAAGAATGAACCAGAATCGACCCCGATGACTGCTCAGTTCCTCTGAAAGTGAGTGGGTGGTGTCAGTGGGTGGAGGTGATAAAGAGCACATTTCGTTTTCTCTGGGTCAGTTTGTAGTTTGAAACTCAAGTTATTTTTATAATTTACATTAACAGATGTAAATACCTCCACCCTGTGCCCATGTGCGTCTCCTGACACGCCTTATCTGATCAGATAGGAGCAGCGCCTCTCCAGCGATCAGCTTTTTATAACTGACTTCCTCCCTCGAGTCGGCTGTAACTGTCACCATCCTGGGTCTTATGACCCAGTGTTTTGAGTTTTAGTTCTTTTGATGTTTATAGTGTGTTTAACCTTATTAGGTTTCCTATGTTCATTTGCTTATTAGTTCCCCCTTGTGTTTTCAACCCCTGTGAAGTCTCCCTTGCCCTTCGTGTGTTTCATGTCTGTGTGTCTTATGTTGTCAGGTCTGCGTCTCATTATATTTCCTGTTTTATTTTGAAGGGGTCCTGTGTTCCTATGTTCAATGTTTTTAGTGTTACTCTCTCCTTGTGACGTCGTTATGTTCATGTGTGTCAGCTGTTTCTCCATGTGTTCCCACTTCCCTCATTATCCTCCTGTGTGTATTTAGTCCGTGTGCTTTCAGTCATTCTTTGTCAGGTCGTCTGCTCATCCATGTCACAACTTCAGGAATCTATGTCAGTTCACCATGTTTAAGGTTTTTTCATGTTTAGTTTTAGTTCACCCAGTTTAGGTTATTGTTTAGTTTCACCAATGCCCTTTTGTTTGTACCCTTTTTGCTAGCCTCAATAAACGGCTTGTTTTTTGTTAAATCCACGTTCAGTTTTTGGAGTCTGCGTTTTGGGTCCTTTTGTCAACACATACAGTCTGCCCTCGCCGGACTGTGACAGTAACTGCAGCAAAAGCTGGTTCTACAAAGTATCGCCTCAGGGGGCTGAATAATTACGCACACCCCACTTTGCAGTTATTTATTTGTAAAAAATGTTTGGAATCATGTATGATTTTCGTTCCACTTCTCACGTGTGCACCACTTTGTGTTGGTCTTTCACCTGGAATTCCAATAAAATTGATTCATGTTTGTGGCTGTAATGTGACAAAATGTGGGAAAGTTCAAGGGGCCG
>NW_024583026.1:4617-10176 GCF_018398535.1 Haplochromis burtoni
AATACTTTTCCAAGCCACTGTATTCCAGATAAATGACTTTCATCCAGAGAAAAACTTTGCAGCAGGTTGTTCGTGAGTGTTTGGGGCACGGAGTAGGTTTAAGTTTAGTCACATACCAACACTTTCAGGCTCAAACAGAGAGCAGCCGACAGATGTGAAGCTGTGGGATACGATTCGTGGTGCCTTCCCTTCACATCTGTGAAGGCTGCGTTCCACTTCTGGAGAGGCGTTTCCAGCTTCCTCGTTAGTCACCACAGATGCTAGATCACCCTTTGCTCTCTGTTCAGAGCCTGAAAGTCTGAGTGTTGGTGGCGACCCGAGCAGGTGCAGGACAAACATGTTCCAGTCGCAGCTTTTCTGTGTTGGGACGAGTACAATGATGGTGGACATCAAGACACCTGAGCGCGGACGTTTGCTTCTTGAGGCAGGAGACGAGGTTTCATGGAGGCTGTTAACGTTTTTAATAATATCACGTTAATGTTATTTTTTAATTGAACCCTCATTTGTGCAAAGTTCAAAGCAAGTTAACGTAACGTTACAAGCTGACGTCAGCTAGCGTGTGATGTTACAAGGTTCAAGCTCAATGTCAGTTTGAAATGGTGTCACTGTCAGTTAAGATGCTGCAGGTTCCTAAATGAACCACGTTGTTCAGTAAGTGCTGCTTGTGACCACGTATTCTGCAGATACGGAGCTTTGTGTACACGGTGAGCTCTAATAGGTTGGCTCAAGCAGCATCTTGAGGAAGGTCGCGCTGTGAGTCGTCCGGTGCGAGGATGTTTTCAGGTCACCTGTTGTCTGTGAGCCTGCGGGGGTGAGGCATCACAAAGACGGGCACAGATCAACCATTAATGCCTGAATAGCCGGTGGATACTGGGCTCCACGCTCGGCTTCCTTCGTTGGTCAGTGGTTGATTCTGATTGTGCTCATGCTGTGTTTCTTCAACATAAAGCTAGAGAGAGCCGCCAAAGCTGAACCGCAGAAACACAAGAAGCAGCTGTGATCGTCAGCCTGACTGCAGCTCTGTGATAAGCAGACTGAGCTGTCGAGGCTGATTATGAACTAAGGTTTTATCCTGCTTTTTAGCGGGAACGATTATTGAGCAAAGATCTCTCGGTGACAAACGTTCACCAGCAGGGAGATTTACACTTGGCTTTTTTATTGGCAGAAACTTTTCACAGGTTTTTATTCATCTGAAATATTCTGAGATACTTTGCAGAGCTGTGTGTCTACAGACGTCCTGTATAATTAATAAACTGAACCCAAGTCTCACAAATTCCCGTGTGTAGAAACATTGTTCTTGTATAAACTATCTTTATAACAGCTTAGAGATCTACAAGAGGGCTACTGACAGCCAGAGAAATGAGATTCAGATCCTTTTAAAAAGCCAGCTGTATTAACTGTTAATGATTATGTTTAGTTTATGTACCCGAGTGTGAATTTAGCCGTCACACTGTAACATACAACACACTGCCTGAAGAGCATGTCTGTCCTTCAGGTCTTTGCTGTGCTGATAGTCACACACATGCAGGTCACAGAGGAGCACGCTCGGTTCAGTGCGATTACTCATGCTGCAGCACATTCCTGCGCTTACCCGTCTCTTCCTTTATTGGTGAATCATATCAGGGAAACAAGGGCCTGATATGATTGAAAAAAATCCTCTTTAAATGTTTAGAGATCAGGTCTGAGTGGCGGCTCTCTGCACGCACCTCATTCAGGCTCAGGGAGGGGCGGGGCCATCTGCTGCGACCGGTCGGGGTGAGAGAAGGAAGACAGGATAAAGACATGCTGTGGAAGAGAGACGGAGATTAATCCGGTCTTTAAGTCTGACGTCATTAGCCGTGTCTGGGCTCAAACTCTGCTGCAGGTCCATAAATCAAACGATCACTGCGGCATCACTGAGAGTTAAAAACTGTCTAAAGTCTTTCATCTGTAATAAAATGATCAGCGTTCTGCTCTACCAGGTGTAACAATTAAGTTTAACATCCAGGCATCCATGAAAACGGAATTTAAGACATTTAACGGAGTTAGAAGTTAGCAGGGAGTTAGCTCGCTAGCTTCTATCTAAATACAATGTAGCATGTTCTGACTGAGAGATTTCTGAGAAAGTCAAACGTACAGCTCTGCTATCACTTCCAACATAAATGAAGACAGAAACTAAACAGCAGTGACGTTTGCAGGGTTACTGAAGTTGGGCTAGCTGGTATATAATGATGTGCTACGTGACCGCTAGCGACACAGCTATGTTAGCATAAACAGTGAAGCTGGAGGATGAACGCTAACTTCTTTCCACTCGATAAAAGTTAACGTGAGTGTTCTCGGTGGTCAGGAACAAATGCAGTCGCATGGCAGGATGCTGTAAACGGACCAAACTTCAGTCAGGAGAACAACTGAGATAATCCATCCACAATACGAGGTTAGTCATTCATATACTGCTGCTGGGGCTGCAGTTACATCGTAAGGGTTTAAACACTGAGCTTTAAAATGAACAGTGGTAATAAAAGCCGAGGGAGGCCGGCAGTGATCACTGACTGTTTTTAGGGGCTTTTTAGATCAAATAGAACAAGATACAAAGCATTAAACATGTTAAAAACACAAACGCCATGTTAAATGCAGACTACTTTGGGCCCGGAAGCAGGATTCGTCACGTCGTCACTTAAAGACCGAAAAACTGATATGATTCAATGCAGAGACGTCTATTAACACATAGTGAGTGAAGAAGAAACACCCAGTGCATCATGGGAATCCCCCAGCAGCCTACGTCTATTGCAGCATAACTAAGGGAGGATTCAGGGTCACCTGGTCCAGCCCTAACTATATGCTTTAGCAAAAAGGAAAGTTTGAAGCCTGATCTTGAAAGTAGAGATAGTGTCTGTCTCCTGAATCCAAACTGGAAGCTGGTTCCACAGAAGAGGGGCCTGAAAACTGAAGGCTCTGCCTCCCATTCTACTTTTAAATACTCTTGGACAAGAGGGGTCTCAAACTCCAGCCCTCGAGGGCTGTTGCAACACACCTGAAAAGTGCTCTAATGGGGTGGTATGGTACTATAAGGTCATTAAGATGAGATGGGGCCTAAAAACTGAAGGCTCTGCCTCCATTTTTACTTAAACAACATGACGACGTCTCTGCAGACGACGTGCTGAATAATTGTGATTATTAACAATAAACTTTATTCCTGCTGAATGTTCACAGATGCTGTTTGAATCGTGACGTTCAGAGATCGTCTCCACCAACGATCTGTCTCCTGCTGAAGCTCACAGACACACAGGTGTGTGTGTGTGTGTGTGAGTGTGTGTGTGTGTGTGTGTGTGTGTGTGTGTGTGTGTGTGTGTGTGTGTGTGTGTGTGTGTGTGTGTGTGTGTGTGTGTGTCGTGTGTGTGCGTCTGTGTGTGTGTGTGTGTGTGTGTGTGTGTGTTGTGTGTGTCGTGTTGGTTTGTCTTTTGTCGTGTGTGGTGCGTCTGTGTGTGTGTTTCGACACAAACAGGAAACAGACTTGTGTGCTTCTCTTCACAAACTTTATTTTAGCTTCATTTTGTCTTCAGTGCTCAAACTTTCACTTCCCAGTTCAGAATCAAACTTTCCAGTTTCCCTCTGACGCCGCGCTTCTCCTTCAGCGGCGGCGCGACTCCTCGTCTTCCTCGCCAGCTTATCTCTGTCCCTCGTTTCACTTTCGTCTGTCCCGCACTCGCAGCCAGCTGCCTCATCGGCACATCTGTCCGGTATCAGTTAACGTGCTCACGCCGTCGACGGCTCACGGCGCTCTCGTGGCTCCGACTGCTCCGTCTCTACGTCAGAGAGGAGCAGCGAGTCGAGGAGAGCCCGCTGTGATTGGTGGGCTCAGAAGTGGCATAATAAATAAAAACAGGAAGAAATAAATAAATAGAAAATGTCTCTACATCAGCTCCTCGCCATCACGGCGGCTCAGTCCTGCGTCTGCAGCGTCCCGGCCAGGCGGTCCCAGTGGGTGAAGTACGGCGCAAAGTTGCACTTGGACTTGAGGTGGTGAAGGTCGTGGTGGCGCGCCCCGCCGTACAGCCCCAGCGGCACCAGGCGGTGCGTGGCCCACGGCAGGTCGTAGCCGCAGTGATCCTCCACCGACAGCCAGATGTTGACCACGAAGAAGGTGAGCTCGGTGAGCGGGTGGCAGCCCAGCAGGAGGGGGTTGGCGGCAGCGAACAGGCCCAGGCTGAGGGTCTCCCAGGTGCCCGAGTACTCGGCGGTGAGGGCGGAGGTGGAGGTGTAGGTGTGGTGCACCTGCAGGAGGAGGAGAGAGAGCGTGAGGTGGAGGAAGAACAAAGGCGTGACATCGTCACCACCGCCATCGTCCTCGGGGACTCACCTTGTGGAAGGTGCGGTAGAGCCAGGGCACTCGGTGGTGCAGCAGGTGCCAGGCGAAGCTCTGGAAGTCAAAGAGCAGCAGGCACACGAGCACCTGAGCCAGCAGGCGCGGAAGGGGCGGGGCCTCCTCGGTCAGGTGCACCGGCCTCAGGTACCAGTGCAGCACGGTGAGCGGGAAGATGAAGACCAGGTGGTTGTAGAGCGTCAGAGCCAGGCAGCGCCGCACCGACGACCAGCTGACGGAGCTCTGAGGCTGCAGCTTGTACCTGAGCACCCACGCCCACCTGGTGGACAGCGCGTCCAGCAGCAGGAAGGGCAGGCAGAAGGACAGGTAGACGCAGAGCGAGAAGAGCACGGGGAAGAAGGGCGAGCGCAGGAGGGGGGCGTGTCCCAGCACGAAGGTCCACAGAGGCTGCAGCAGCATCGCCATCCTTCAGTTTGTCTCACAGTCGGAGCTCTGCTCGCCTTCATCACCACTGCTCCATTTAATCAGGCAGCAGGCCCCACCCACACAGCGTCAGCGGCAAGAACCCGCCCTGCCGTCCTTATTGGGATGTTTCCTACTGCCGGAGGGAAAATGGAAAACTCTCCCTCCCACACTCCCACTTCCACATTCCACAGCAGGCTCGTTCACTGTGCACTGAGGATCGTCCCTGTGAGAGCCGCTCACCTGCTTCCATTGTTGGCAGGTTGAGCACGTGTGTGATGTTTACACGGGCTGAAGCAACCTTTAGCTACAGCTGCGGTGTTAGCCCACGCTGCCACACCTGAGCCGTGCAGGTTCACACACCTGAGGCTCTAAGTGAACACTAAAGAAGCTGTGCTTCAACTTTGTGGTGCGTGAGAGTCTGTACCTCTGCTGAAGTACAGGATGTGTGTACTTGTGTACTCGTGTGTGTGTGTGTCAGCATTATGAGAAATGAATGTGTGAGCTTACAGTGGTTCAGACTCACTGAGGATGATGACGACAGGCTGTTTCCTCTGATGATGAAGGCTCACATTCCTCGCCGTCTCTTCTCGTCATGTGTCAGTCGAGCGTCGCGAGGCATCAGAAACCGGAGAAATGGCGGTAGGTGGTTCCGGTCCGTGTAAGGATGTCGGCTCTTCATTTGTTGACTGCACAAACTGTCGACTCAGGAGCTGATGGGATTTAAACATCGTGCCAGTTTGAGCCACACAGGTTCTTCTGCTGTTCTCAGTCTTTTCTATATCTGATCGCAATAA
>NW_024583026.1:27416-43954 GCF_018398535.1 Haplochromis burtoni
GTCTCTACATCAGCTCCTCGCCATCACGGCGGCTCAGTCCTGCGTCTGCAGCGTCCCGGCCAGGCGGTCCCAGTGGGTGAAGTACGGCGCAAAGTTGCACTTGGACTTGAGGTGGTGAAGGTCGTGGTGGCGCGCCCCGCCGTACAGCCCCAGCGGCACCAGGCGGTGCGTGGCCCACGGCAGGTCGTAGCCGCAGTGATCCTCCACCGACAGCCAGATGTTGACCACGAAGAAGGCGAGCTCGGTGAGCGGGTGGCAGCCCAGCAGGAGGGGGTTGGCGGCAGCGAACAGGCCCAGGCTGAGGGTCTCCCAGGTGCCCGAGTACTCGGCGGTGAGGGCGGAGGTGGAGGTGTAGGTGTGGTGCACCTGCAGGAGGAGGAGAGAGAGCGTGAGGTGGAGGAAGAACAAAGGCGTGACATCGTCACCACCGCCATCGTCCTCGGGGACTCACCTTGTGGAAGGTGCGGTAGAGCCAGGGCACTCGGTGGTGCAGCAGGTGCCAGGCGAAGCTCTGGAAGTCAAAGAGCAGCAGGCACACGAGCACCTGAGCCAGCAGGCGCGGAAGGGGCGGGGCCTCCTCGGTCAGGTGCACCGGCCTCAGGTACCAGTGCAGCACGGTGAGCGGGAAGATGAAGACCAGGTGGTTGTAGAGCGTCAGAGCCAGGCAGCGCCGCACCGACGACCAGCTGACGGAGCTCTGAGGCTGCAGCTTGTACCTGAGCACCCACGCCCACCTGGTGGACAGCGCGTCCAGCAGCAGGAAGGGCAGGCAGAAGGACAGGTAGACGCAGAGCGAGAAGAGCACGGGGAAGAAGGGCGAGCACAGGAGGGGGGCGTGTCCCAGCACGAAGGTCCACAGAGGCTGCAGCAGCATCGCCATCCTTCAGTTTGTCTCACAGTCGGAGCTCTGCTCGCCTTCATCACCACTGCTCCATTTAATCAGGCAGCAGGCCCCGCCCACACAGCGTCAGCGGCAAGAACCCGCCCTGCCGTCCTTATTGGGATGTTTCCTACTGCCGGAGGGAAAATGGAAAACTCTCCCTCCCACACACAAACGGCTGCTTGTCTTTGAACGTGTTATTGTCGGCGAGACTTCACACAAGTTTGTCAAAGCCACGCCCCCCGGTGAGTTCCTCCTCAAAGGTGATTAAAATCATCAAAGAGGTTTAAAAACATGTTTTTCTGCTTATCTTGCGTGTTCAGCTCTTTTAGATTAAAGATGAGCTGAAGAACAAAATCTGAATTCCAAAACATCTCGAGGATTCCTGTTGAAATGTTACCGTGGTGACTGTGACCCCCTCGCACTAATGACACGTGAGTGCTCGAAGAAGGGGTCAGGTGTAGAGAGTGCATGAGGTGAGGTGCTGTTCTAAATAAAGTTTCATCTTCCTCTCTGAAAGAATCAACGTGAAGCGTCACTGAAGTCCAGCCGCCTGTACCTGTGCTGGGCGGAGCCTCAGAGGTGCCAGGTGTCCTCAGACTGAGCTGATGTTTCTCTTCGTGTCAGAAGCGGTGATGGTGGGAAGTGCTGGTCTGAGCATGCTCACTGACTCGCTGTTAGAGATGTGCTGAAGAGTCACAGCTTCACACTCAGCCCTACGGTGACACCTGCTGGTGCTTCAGCCTCACTGCAGCGTGAGAGTTTCAGGTGTGGACGTGGAGCTCTGAACCACAGCTGCTGTTCAGCTGGGTCTGTTCCAGATGTTCCAGCTGTGCTTCACGTTCCTCTGCTGCAGTAAATGAGTGAATCTGTGATGGAGTCTGTGGTATCGCAAGAAATTAGTAGGTTATATAAATATATGAGTATACATAATAGTTATTATTCATAGATACCTACATCCTAAGTTCCTGTTATTCTTCTGAAAGAAACAGAATGAGTGTGTTGTTACAATGGTAATGCCAGGAGAGGCAGTATTAGTTCTGTGTTACATTAATGTGTAAGGAAGTGGAAGAAGAGTGTGTCCTGCAGGAGGCAGTAGAAAATGGATGCTCATGTTCTGTACATGCCCTGAAAGAGAGTTCAGTAAACCAGTGCAACGATGCTCCGGTGTAAGGCTCAGTTATTGTATTTTTATTTTTTGAAGATGCAACAGAATCATTCATTAACTTTTTTTAAACAGCTCGAACTGTTTCATTAAATGGTGTGCAGACGCCACAGACAGGTAAGGTGCACCTGAGCAGCGAGCAGCAGGTAAATACGAGGAAAGCTGCAGACACAGTTGCGTGTGCAGAGAAAAGCACGAAGCCTTTCTGAAAGACTCATTACGACCTCGTTAGACAGGAATAATGTTTACTGGCATATTCATAAAGTGCTCCTCTTCATCAAGTTTACGCTGCAAAACACAGATGGTTACACTGAGCAAAGAAGTTCTTACTTTAAACAACTAAAAAACAAACAAAAACATTTCTAACTCTAAGCACAGTCAGTGGCTAACTGACTGATCCCGGATCAGTCAGTTACAGATTACCAGCTGATCAGTGAGCTCGAGGCTCTCAGCTGGCTCACAGAAACGAAACTTGGCGTCTCCTCGTGCTGCCTTCAAGGACCCCTCTGAAGTCACGTTTCACATCACGTCCACGTGCCTCTTTTTAAAAAAATGAACTTTATGTGTCAACCACAGTAGTTTTTAACCACGTGATCCTTCCTTATATGATGACATTTGCTCCTCCGTATGAACTGAGATTTAACTAGTGTTGCAGACATGCGCAGAGACACAGATTAGTGTGGACGCAGCAGAAGTGTCCCAAACACAGTTCTGTCCCTTGCAGCCACCTGTTTGTGTTCATGGACCTGCAGGCAGAGGTCTGTGATTACAGAGCACGTGACTCCTTTCCAGATGTTCCACCTGTGCTTCACGTAACTTTATGTAAACCTGTCCATGTGAACAAGGCTGTGCAGCTTACCTGTGAGCCACCTTCACACGTCATCACATCATTTAGGACGCTTGGCGCTGCAGTTCACCTGAAATAAGCTACGTTAGAGTGGCTGAGCATGGAGTCAGAGGGGACACGCTGGGTGTGTGACCCGTGGAAATGACTGTGTAACACGAACAAGTGTGAGTCTGCGTCACCCGGCTGAGCTCTCTGCTGTACATGCATTCAGAGAGGACCGTGAAGGCCTCACGTTAAGTTTCCGTTCTGTGACGGAGCGCACGGACCGGTCACTCGGTGCTCACGCTCTCCCTCATCCTCATCATCACTTTGCTCCCTCTGAGGAGGAAGAGGGCAACATGAGGTCAGTGTTTGAGACTTCCGATCAGTCTGATAATCGATCACTTATTGGAAAGTGAAGTCAGCTCAGGGCCTCCCTTTAACCTTTAACCCAGTCGATCTGGATCCAGGGTGTAATCAGATTACTGTGAAATCTGCAGAGAGCAGAGTAAAGCCCACGCAGGGGATTCTGTTCACCTGGGCGAAACGTTTCGTCATCCAGGTGACTTCTTCAGTCTTGTTTCCTCACCTGGATGACCGAGAATGCGTGAACCGCGGCGATGCGAAGTCACCGTCCAGCCCGCCGCACCTACGACGTTGCTTTTGTTCGCTTTTCTCCGTCTCTGTTTCAAATAGGCCGCAAGTCGGTTGTGAACATGTCTGTGATCGTTGTCTCTGTCAGTCGGTGTCATGGAAGTCACCAACTGTTTCTCAGTAAATGTGTAGCGACAACATTCACAGTACTCAAACCTGAAGTATTACTCTAGTAAAATGCGTCAAAGCTGCCAGGAGCAGAACAGTGACCTGAGGCCACAGAGAGGAGAGGAAGAGGCTGCAGGCAGGGTGGAGGCGAGACCTGCTGTGATGGGTGGAGACGGTGAAGATGTTCAGATATAATGGGCACGAGGCCGTCAAAGGGACAGCTCAGAGTCAGAGGTGGCGTAGTGAAGGAGGACATGCAGAGGAGGATGATGGGATAGAAGATGGAGGAAGATGATGTGCTCCAGAGACCGCGAAAGAAGAAGGTAGTAACACCGATAGTATGGTCACATTAACAGTTTTTAACAGTGAAGCTGTACTTCCAGAGGGTGGTGGTGACGTCCTCCTCCACGCGCTCATCTTTGGACAGTAATGCGATCAAAGCCGCTGTGCTCATCATACAGGTGACGCAGCGGCCTGCAGACTCACCTGGGTGTTTGTCTGAAGGTGCTACTCAGACACAAGTAACAGATTTAAACACATACATGTAACTCAGTGTGTCTGATGTGTAATGTACACCTAGCTTCAGTGTCATATCACATGTGCGGCTTTCATTTTGAAGTATTATTTTACAACGTCATCCTGGGCCCCTCCCAGCTGTAGTGGGAGGGGCCGTGAGCTCAGGAGGAAACCTGTGTGAGCTGCTGGCAGCTCCTTACCCATCCTCCTGCTGACAGAGAGGAGACTTTCCTTGTTGGGTCTGAGAGGGGACGGTCGTCCAGAAATTCTCATTTAAACCATGATAATAAATATTTTAGTTCTTTGTTAGAGTTGAGTTAAGCTTCCTGCTCAAACATGCACAGGAAATGATGATGATGTCACTCCGAAATGACAACACAGGCACGGCTTCTTCAAGACGGGCGCTTCGCTGCATTTATTGAAAACTACAAACATAAAACACGAAGGCTTTATGGTAAATGGCCTGTATTTATATAGCACTTTACTAGTCCCTAAGGACCCCAAAGCGCTTTACACAACCAGTCATCCACCCATTCACACACTGGTGATGGAGCTACATTGTAGCCACAGCCACCCTGGGGCGCACTGACAGAGGCGAGGCTGCCGGACACTGGCGCCACCGGGCCCTCTGACCACCACCAGTAGGCAACGGGTGAAGTGTCTTGCCCAAGGACACAACGACCGAGACTGTCCAAGCTGGGGCTCGAACCGGCAACCTTCCGATTACAAGGCGAACTCCCAACTCTTGAGCCACGATCGCCCCGCTTTAAGTGCTTCAGTCTATCAAAAGTAACACTTGTGCTTTAACAACCAGGCCCCGCAGATAGCTCGCTGAACTCCTTAGCGTGATTATTAAATGTGGGCTCACAGCCTCTGTCATCACGCCCAAACCTCGCGATAATAGCGGTGTAACAAAACTTGTTCTTTGTGACAAGATAAACACACCTTTACAATATTGACCACAGAAATGTACAAGCAAGAACATTTTAACTGCTGGAACCATCTATTAAACTTCTTTATACATAAGCCATCTCTGTGACACTTACAGATGATGTCCTGAAGTCGTTAAGGACATACATGCTGCTGTCCAGACAAAGGTGTGAGATATTGGACATGGATGCAAGCGAGAGGATACAACGTGGAAAACGGGATAAACAGCCGGGAGAGAGAGAGCACCGAGGGACAGGTTTCGTTAAAAACAGACAGGCACAAGACAATATCAGAAGGACACATCATACACCAAATACATAAAGACAAGATGCCGGCTGCGTTGATGAGTTTAGACGCAGAAAAAGCCTTCGATCGAGTCAGCTGGGACTTCCTGTACCTAACCATGGCAAAGCTCGGGTTCACTACAAA
Organism: Haplochromis burtoni; assembly: GCF_018398535.1. Classification (NCBI taxonomy): domain Eukaryota; kingdom Metazoa; phylum Chordata; class Actinopteri; order Cichliformes; family Cichlidae; genus Haplochromis; species Haplochromis burtoni. Next base: position 32,925 of record NW_024583026.1, read on the forward strand.
ATCAATCCAATGTATCAAATCTCTCTATGACAAACCGACTGCAAGAATAAAAGTTAACAGTTCATTGACAAAGACGTTCCAACTAGAGAGGAACTAGACAGGGTTGCTGTTTAAGTCCAACCTTATTCGCCTTGTATATTCAGCCATTGGCACAAATGATTAGACAAGACGCCCTAATAACAGGAATAGAAATCAATAGACAAGAGCATGTAATTAGTCTGTTTGCTGATGACGTGTTCATAGCCCTCAAAACCCCACAAACTCTTTTATGCAGCTCACAGAAATGTTAAGAATATTTGGTACGCTTTCTGGCTACAAAGTAAATATACTTAAAACTCAAGTTCTAATGTTTAATTGAACACCAACTCAAAATCTTAAGGAATGGGAAATAAAGTGGGAGGCAAAAACCCTTAAATATTTAGGTATAAATATAACCAAAGACTATGCCAAACTATATCAAAGTAACTATGGACATATAAATAACAGGATAAGGCAGGATATGGAAAGATGGAATACGTATCCGTCAGGATTTAGTGACAGGATAAATGTGATAAAGATGAATATCTTACCACGATTGCTATATTTATTCCTCTCTCTTCCGGTAAGCATACCTCACACCCAATTCTCAGAATGGGATAAGTATATATCTAGATTTGTCTGGGAAGGCAAGCGGCCAAGGGTACGATACACCACTTTACAGCTTACTAAGGAGAAAGGAGGAATGTCGCTTCCTAATTTAAAAGAATATTTTCGTGCTGCACAGATACGCCAGATAACATATTGGTGTAGTGATGATTACGGGGCTCGCTGGAAGGATGTGGAGCTCTCCACACTCAATGTCCCAATCCAAACAAACATGGGTATAAAAAAGATCCCTGAATACATAACTAAAGACCAAGATAGGAACCCGATAATATCCTTTACATTAAATGTCTGGTATGATACAGTAAGGGAGTTCAGGATTGGTGAAGAGCTTGGTTTGCTAAAATGGATAGCCTTCGATGAAGAATTTAGACCAGGAAAATTGGATCTTGGTTTTAAAAATTGGAATGAAAAGGGAATCACAGCAATTTGTTTATTAATCAAAAAAGGAGAAATTAAAAGTTCTGAAGAATTAAAACGGGAATACAACTTAAAAAACAAGGATTTTTTCAGATACTTACAGGTGAGAGATTACTTTAATAAAAACATAAAAATAGAGGAAGACAAAATCCATCCTATTATAAAAATAATTACACTGGCATATAAAAGTGTTATTCCAAGAATGTTTGATGGAATCGCGACAGGAATCAACTGTATATGTTAAAGTAAAATGGGAAAGAGAGCTGAGTGAAGAAATCACTGAGGTGTGGTATGAAACATGGAAAGAACATAAGAACACAGCTCAGTCAGTAAAGTGGAGAGAATTCATCTGGAAAAATCAAATTTGCTACTTTATTACACCTAAGATTAAAAATAAACAAACCAATACACAACAACAATGTTGGAGGCTGCGTGGATGGGATGAACCACACACACATTTTCTGGAAATGCAGGAAAATTCACACTTTCTGGGTCAAAATTCACTCAGCTCTCTGTGATATATCAGGTTATATAATTCCCAGAACCTGCCTTGTTTTGTATCTTGGATACTTGGCAGGCACTGTAGATGTAAAGGATGGATACCTGGCTCAGATTCTCCTTTTGGCAGCAAAGAAGGCCATCACCAAAAACTGGCTTAAGACAGAGACACCAGGAAAGCAGCAGTGGTAGCAATGGAGGACATTATGGAGATGGAGAACTGGGGACTGGGGAAAATAGTTAATGTACGTTTGTGACTCTCTGTTTTTCTGAACGTGCATTAAACAGGAGAGGTGTTGAAATAAAAAGTGCTGTTGTTAGGATGGTTGTTTCAGCTGTGATAAACTGACATGCTGTTTGGACACCATGGGAGGGTCCGGGCTCTACGTTGCGTCTCCAGGACGTCTGTGCTCTGTAATGACTCATTTTTAGACCATGTGTGAACATGAACACAGAGCTGAGAGGCTTTGTCTTTGTGACTCTCTTAAAGTGAAGGTAGCAGCGCTCTGCTCAGCAGGCTGCAGCAGCTGCAGTGTCACTTCACCTGGGATCTGAAGAAGGAGGACGTGGACCTGGAAAACCTGAGCACCCGACTGCAGGAGCACATAAAACTTCAGCTCGGGCAGCGCGGGGCAGTGACTCGGTCTTACAGCTATTTGGCTTATGTCAGGTACAGTTTCCTCAGCGGTGAGCAGTCTGATGACACAAGATCTGACAACTTACTTAACATCAGTTGTGATGACCTGTTGGTCCTCAGGTATCTTCAGGACCAACGAGAGGAAGCGCTGTCACTTCTAAACCAATCAGAGGAGACCATCAGGGAGAGTTATGGTGATGAGAGTGAGAGGCGGCTCATTGTGACATATGGAGACATGGCCTGGCTGAAATACCACACCGGAGACTACGCACAGTCACAGAGCTACTGCCAGAGAGTTGAGGACATCCTGGTATGTACAGCACCCGTCCATCCAGCCAGCCATCCTCCATTTCTGCTGCTTATTTCGTTTGGGTCGTAGGGGCAGCAATCTAAGACAACCTCCTCTAACTCATGTGGGGGGACACTGAGGTCTTTCCAGATATAATCCTTCCTGGGACCTCCTTCTAATAGAACATGTAGCATCAGGAGGCCTTCAAAGGGTTTCCTGCTCAGATGCCTGAACTACCTTAACTGGCTTGTTTATAGTTAGGGCTGGAACAGGTGACCCTGAATCCTCCCTTAGTTATGCTGCAATAGGTTGCCGGGGATTCCCATGATGCATTGGGTGTTTCTTCTTCACTCACTATGTGTTAACAGACCTCTCTGCACTGAATCATCCTTGTTATTAGTCTCTGTCTCTCTTCCACAGCATGTCTTTATCCTGTCTTCCTTCTCTCACCCCACCCCTCTTCGGCTCTGCCGGAGGTTTCTTCTTGTTAAAAGGGAGTTTTTCCTCCCCACTGAGGTCTAGCAGGACAAGCACAGAGATGAGTCCACTGTCAGAGGCCATAAGAAGATCATTTGTAACCTTCACTAAAGCTGTTTCTGTGCTGAGCTCTGAAACCTGACTGAAACTCTTCAAATAAACCTCTGCAGATGATGTTAGCTGTTTGACAACTACTCTTTCAAGGATGTTTGATATAAAGGAAGGTTGGAGATTGGCCTATAATTAGCTAAGACTGCTGGGTCTAGAGATGCTTTTTGAGTAAAGGTTTAACTACAGCCAGCTTGAAGGCCTGTGGTACATAGCCGATCATTAGAGATAGGTTGATCATATTTAAGATCGAAGAATTAATTAATGGCAGGACTTCTTTGAGCAGTTTTCACAATGAGATAAAGGGTCACTGAACTGTATGTATACCATCCAGCCCAAACATTATGAGCACACGCTGCTGAATCTCTGACACGTTCGTCTATATTACAGTCAAACCATCCCACTGGTTCCTCAACAAGGCTCCTTCCAGAGGTGTACGGAGAACAAGCCTGGACCTATCTTAAGTTTTCAAGGTCTTCTCTTTCCAAAGCCATCGACTGTTTCCGTAAAGCACTTGAGGTACAGACTCACGACAGTGAGTGGAATGCCGGCTACGCCATCGCCCTCTTTCGCACAGAACAGGTCAGTTTCATAGGAAGTATGAAGACTCAATGAATGGTAAATAGCAGAAAAGGAATCCGTCAGTTCAGTGTCAGCGTACGTTTCAGAAGACTCAGTAATGACAGTTTAAAAGAAGAACATTTCAACAGGGTACATTAATGGGTTTCTTATCTGCAGAGGACTTTGGAAAACCTAAAGAAAGGTGAAGAGTCCCCGGCCATCACACAGCTTCGCTTGGCCCTGGAGATCAACCCTGATGATGCAGTCCTGCAGTCCATGCTGGCTGTGAAGCTGGGGGCCTATAAGGAATACCAAGAAGCTGAGGAACTGTTGAATAAAGCACTGAAAACTGATCCTGATAATCCTCACGTCAACCGCTATATAGGAAAACACTTTCGTAATCAGGTAGGTCTGAGTGGAGACTCATCTGTCAAAGACATCCACCATGCAGGGTCGGTCTTGGGCTCAGTTGAAAGTATTGTGTTGCTATAAAAAGCAGCCAGAGACAGATCATCATAACTGTTTCATACAGAGAAATTACAAAGAAAGTCGAGGTCCTTCTGTTCCAGGGCAGAGGCGGAGCCAGGCATTTTATACACCCGGGGCTTAGCCCTAAAGGGTGGTATGCATGTGCGAGGGGGGTTAGAAATGACTGAAAGATTTATTAGGCTGTGTTTTCAGTTTGGTTCAAAAAAGAATGACTTCATATAGGAAAAAATATATATCACATATGCAGGGAAAACAAACCAGGGCTGTATCAAGACATGAGGACTAAACCCTGATTCAGCCAGACCCAGAACTGATCCAGAATTAAAACAGGACTACAACAGTTCAAAATCAGGACTACTGAGGACTTAACCAAGACAGAACCAGAATCAGAACTAGATGATAGCAGCACTAAAAATCATCACAGACCTGCACTACACTTGTTTTTAATTCTACCAAAGTCCACTGTTTAGATTCAGAAACGTTTATATAATTATTTATCCTCGTTGTGCAAACAAGCTGCAAAACTTAATAAATGTAGAATTTGAAAAATAACAAATGGTATCTAAAAAGTTACACTCGGTACTGGATACATGTTCTGATGAGTTTTGGCAAACAACCATGTGACTAACAGGTGTGACTCACCTGCTCTTGTTCCCTCTCTCTCTCTGTTCCTAAATTTCTTAACTTTCAGAGTAAACAGAGAAACTATCTGTATTTCTTAATTGTAAATGGCACCAAATTGTATTCAAACTGAGCCACACTTATGGAGCTCCACAGTTCTGTTCCTGGTGTTTTGTTGACATCTCTTGATGTCCCCATGTCACAGAAACAGGCTCTGTGTTTTGCCTTATATGCATCCACAGCTGTGCCACCAGTTTACTCACATAGACTCTACGAACCAATCAGAAGCTTCTTCAGCTCAGAATGGAATCGTCTGCAGTTTCTTATTAATTAACAATAAACTTAGTGTACATGTACTCCTACATTTGATCAAAGTGATAAAAAATAGAAGCTCTGTCTCTCTTTATTCTGACATTTAACTCATTCAAAATATATTTCAACATTTATTTATGCAAAACAAAACAAGTTTACTCTAAGTTGATGTTGTACAGTAAAATAATGTTTTTATGTTTTCTCCCTAAAGTGTAAATATCTGGTTTCAGCTGTGAATATCCTGCTGTGTGTTGAAGTTCCTCTTGTTTTGCATAGAAATATACTGAACAACATACAAAGCATAATATATAAAATAACATCTGAGTTTTTTCTTTGAAAGAAGCTCCTCATGTCCATTCTTGTTCATCAGTGCATGACTGAAACCGGTTTAGAGAGTTTGTTTAGCCGTGGAGGGAAACAACTGAAAATATGAAATAAACACATGTGAGCAAAGACTCTGTAAAGAAACAGCGTTGTTGTTGTTCGCCTTTTCATTTCACCATTTGTTGATTCACTCGAACAGCAAGTGACGTAATATGGGTCAAGTCTGATATCTTTCGTGATGCACCGTCATATTTATATTATTTGTACAGTACGAATGATTTGCTTTGGTACCTGCTCAAACTTCAGCTCTCCTCTGGTCTCTAGTGATGTGTCGGGCGCGAACGAAACGGCTCTTAGAGCCAGGTCTTTGACGTGAACGACGCGAGCCGTTTTTTTTCTTTCTCTCACAGCCTTGTGTTTTGCGCTGGGCAGAGGGGGGAGGGGCGGGTAGTTACACTCAGTAGCACAGGAACAGAGCGGGAGGGAGAGAGAGAGCCAGGGACAACAACGTCACATTAGAAAGGTATAGTAATCATCCACAACTATTTTCAGTTGCAGATGATAAAGGATTCAGAAAGTTTATTCATGCAGGTCCATATGACAGAGGATATGCATCTTCTTTTTGTTTTATATTATAATTTATATTTAATTGTGTTGTGGTTTGCAGTGTTTTGTGTAGTTTCACTTTAAATTTGTTTAAAAGGAAAAAGCTGAAAATTTAAATAGTTAAAAGTTGAAATGTACATATTATTTATTACATTTTATGTGGAGTGAATAAATAAAAGTATATTTATATTTACGGTGGCCCCTAGAGACAAAACACGTACAAACGCAACAGAAGTGCTCCAGGATGCTAGGGGGCAGTGTTGAGCTTTTGTTACCTCGTGGCTACACAAGCCAGCAAGTACTAACGACCAGATCTGGTGTGTGGTAGTAACAGGTAAATGAACTTTTTCTTTAATTATTTGAATATATATGAGTGCTTGTGTATAAATACACAAACAATACACATATACTTTCAATTGTGTAATTTAAGTGATCTAGGCTCTGTTTGGAAGTTCAGTTCATGCTAGAAATGTGTTTTGGAGTTTGGAGTTACGTCTCTAGGAGCCACCGTATATATTTATATATAAACATATATACGGTAAATAAAACCACGGGTTTTTTACATTCGTAATTTCTTTTGTGCATAATTGTATATTGTTGTTGATTGTGTGTAGTTATTGTTTTATACAATTGTCAGTCAGGCATCTAACTGAAAAAAATTACACTCGAAAAGATCCCGGGCTTCTGAAAAAACAACTTAAGCCGAGTAAGCCACGCCCCTCTAAAGTTTCATTTTACCATATTCTTCTTTGACTGGGAGGTTATCCTGTGTCTGTTTAATTCACTGAATCTTCTCCTCTGAGCCAGGTCTCAAAGGCTGTGGTTGCCTTTAGATGCTGCGGTGATCCTGTGAGTTTCACCTCCTTCACTGTGTTTCAGAATCGACTGGATGAGTCTATTGATATGTTGGAGCGAGCACTGAAGCGGGCCGATCAATCACCTTTCATCCACCACCAGCTGGCTCTGTGCTACAAGATGAAGAAAATTGCAGAGCAGAGCCGCCGGCCCAACAGCGACCAGAGTAACAAACGGCATGTCTCCAGTCCTGTTCAATAAACGCAGCTCAAATCTAACCGTGATTTCTTGCCCCACAGGAGCGGTGCAGTGCTGGAGGCGTCGTTGTATCCATCACCTTAAAGTTGCTGTGGAGATAAGGCCGTCCTTTGTCCTGGCATTGACTGATCTGGCACAGCTGTATGCAGAGCAAAGGGATTTGAGCAGGTACTGGTCTGTGCAAAGCTGCAGTGCAGTCGCTCTTTTGTTTTTGGCTCTAAATTCATCATCATCATCGTCTCTGGTTCCTCAGGGCTGAGGAGATTTTCCAGCAGTGCTTGAAGCTAGCAGAGTCGGAGAAAAGCCTTTTTCAGACTGTCCATCAGCGCTACGGTGACTTTTTCTTCTTTAACAAAAAAACCGAGGCTGAAGCCATCGCCCACTACACTCAGGTGAGTTGGGTGTAGTTTCCCAGACTCTTGGTGATGTGCAGCTGTCTTACTGGAGGCCGGAGCACTCTTCCAACACTCCACTGAACTGTAGCATCGGCCTGTTAATGTCACATTTATTTTACATTTCCACCACAGGTGAAAGGAGCTGTCATAAACTCTCAGTTCTTGGCTTCACACTTCGTTATGCTGTGTGCTTTAATACCCACGAGCAGCTGGAGGTCCACCTAATACAGTGGTTCCCAAACGTTTCTTGCTAGGGCCCCTTTGTTTACAAGAAAAATGAAGTCGGTTTGATTTATCTCCGTGTCTTCTTGTTTCCTCTTCAGGCTCTGCTGTTACCACCCTGCAAGTATGAGTGGAGACAGTGCGCTAAGGTGAGCACAGGTCACGAGTCGTCTGGTGTTGGGGGATCAGAGGGTTTAGGCCAGGTCAGATCTGGTGAGAGCCTGGTGTGACTGAAGACTGAGGTCGAAAAGCCAGTGTGAAACATCACCACAGTTCACATGGTTTCTGCTGGAGGGCTGCTGGGTAGTGCAAACATCTTCCACCAGTTACCTGGAAGAGAAGGAGAAACTCAGCCACAGCAGAAGAAAACTGGCTTTGTGGAAACTTCTAATATTTTTCAGCTGAGAAGAAGAAGCAGAAGAACGAGAAGAAGGTGGAGCCCTGCTGTTTCCCAACATGGAGGTCACAGAGTCCAGGTCACAGAGTCCAGGTCACAGGATGCAGGTTACAGGGTGCAGGTCACAGGGTGCAGGTCACAGAGAGACACTGAATGTAGTAGTCACTTACTTTAAATACACAGAAATCCATCTTTCTTTGTTCCTCCATGTTTTTTCTTGCAGAGACTGAAGCAGATCGCTGACAGACGTCTGACAAAGACGCGGCGTGATGGTCAGGCGCTCGCTCTGCTGGGTCTGGTGGCCAGAGCTGAGGGCGACAGGAAGAAGGCTGCTGAGTTTTATGAGGAAGCTCTGAACTGTGATGAGGACAATGAAGAGTACCTGTGTGCTGTGTGCGAGCTGCGCCTGGAGCTGCAGTGAAAGCGCTGATGCTGAGTTAGAGCTGCAGGCTCAGGACCGCCGTGGCTGCTCCTGGCTCATTAAATGCTGATTTTTCCCTCATGTCTCTGTGTCTTTGAAAGCAGCTTTCTCACATTTATGTTTGTGTGATGATGAAGAGAAACGAAAGCTAAGCAGACTGTGGTGTATTCGGGTGTTGTAGGAAAAAAACGATCTTCAAAGCACAACCCAGACCTCAGTCATAGACAGGAAGTGTCTGCAGGCCTCAGGACCTTGATGGGTTAAATGTTGAATTTCTTTGGTGACCTCACAGCTGAAAGAAAAACCTGCTGTGTTGCTGTTTGCTTCACTATGATGAATTGTCCTGTCAGAGGTGATACTGAACGCACCATTATTTCTTTCATATTGCTGCAAACTGCTGCACATCCAGTACGCTTTGTGCCAACGTGTCTGAGCCTTAATAACTAAAATGAGGTGAGTGTTTTTGTTTTTGTCTTTATTGATTAGTGATTAGTGATTCACTCACGATATCCAACACAGAGAGAAAACTCCTCAGACTCAGGAAATAATAATACATAGATATGAGGGTTTGCATGCACACAAATGTGTGGAACTGTATTATTCACAAATGATTTAAATGCAGAAAAATGCATTTAAACGACAAGCAGAGGTGTCAGTGAGATGTTCCCAGGCTGGAACATCAGTGTGGGTGTGGTAGGCATGCCCAGATATGACCGCTTCTTGCTGCAGCTTGCTCGGCTCGTAAATCATCAGGACGTTTGATGTTCCAACTGTCAGAATCCTCAAAACACTTTTTTTGAGATTTAAAAAACTCAGGAACCAGTTTTATTTGCTGTCTGTCGTTGTACTGCTCAGCCAAGACATAACACTACAGCTCAATACTAACCACATGCACCAGTAATTACTTCCTCCAAACCATCAGTGTGTCTTGTGACTGCAGGCAGGAAAAGGACCCAAGTGCAAACTCACAGAAATGGAACTTACCCCTGTGATTCCCTTTGTGTCACATTTGATACAGGAGCTTCTGAAACCTCCGTCTCTCTCAATTTAGAAAACAGTTTCAGAATATTGTCAGGAAGTAGGTTATTTATTGCTTTATACATAATTTGTGCCGTGAAAAAATGAACCAGATCTGTGAATTTTAGTGTTTTTGATTTTAAGAACAGTGGATTTGTATGATCTCTGTAACTGGTGTTATGGATTATCCTCATGGCCCTTTTTTGTAATATAAAGATTGATGATAGCGAACATTTGTTGCCCCAAACCTCTGCACAGCAATGCAAATACGATGCGATCGGTGAACAGTAGAGACTGTGGAGTGATCTGTGGCCCAGAGTGGTTTTTACTTTACTCAAAATTTAAATACTGCTTGAAATGCTGTTCTTTAAATTATTTATATGAGACTTAATTTATCATCTATTATCACACCAAGAAACTTTTGTTCAAGAACTCTTTCAGTTTCCACACCATCTACATGAATCTGCACTTGTGTGTTTCCCAAATAAGACGATTTTAGTTTTACTTAGATTTGTTTGTTTGTTACTCGTGTCCAGCAGCTCCTTTAGATTCCCCCCAAAACAAAAAATATTTGTGTCGTCTGCAAATAATACTAATTTTAATATATCAGATACCTTACAAATATAATTTATATAAACAGTAAATCATTTAATACCCAGTACAGAGCCTTGTGGAACACCACATGCAAAGTCCAAGCATGATGAGAAATATTCACCCAGCTTCTGTTTCCTGTCACTAATTTGTCACCCAGTGCATTACAACCCGCCTGACCCCGTACCGTTCCAGGTTATTAATTAATATGTGATGATTGATGTGGGGAATGAGGACCCAAATGCAGGACTCTTGCAATGAAGCAGTGTCTTTATTTACAGTGTAAATAAAGTTAAACCACAACAATAAATCCCAGTGCGCTGTCTGACTCCTGTGCAGTGTTTTCTCCCAGTGTCTGTGCTCCAAAACTCTGCTTCCCAGTATTGTCCCAGGTTCTTTTATTCTTCAGGCCGGACAGAGAAGACGCAGAGTGAGAGTGGCCAGAGTATTTATAATCATTTTATTCAATCATTACCTTCCAGAAGGGAGATGTGCACGGTGCTAAGCATCTGCAGATCTGAAGCATTACAGGCCAGATGTGTATAATATAGTCTGCTCGCTCCTCCCCTACCAAACCGTCACTTTATCAATTTTAATTCAACATGTCCGCTACGTAGCTGCAAAAACATCTGCACAACTACACTCGTGTCTAGTTTTTACAACCCAAAGGTCATTTCCTGTTGTTCTCTTTTACCAGGACAAATGTGGGCGATGCTCTCTGCAACTCTGCACAAAGCTTCCTGTTCTGCACAGTTTTCAGTCTTGCTAAACAATCTAATGACCTTTATAACTCAAAGGTGGCCTTTAATATACTGGTCTGTTATTAAATGCATAAAACAAAATGCACAGCAAATAAGCGCTAGAAAACGTATTTTCCTAACACTAGTGTCCGTGCTCGCTGCCCTCTCGTCTCCACACTCCCGCAGGAAGAACACAGAGACAGACATTAA
>NW_024583026.1:44027-58201 GCF_018398535.1 Haplochromis burtoni
CACACACACACACACACACACACACACACACACACACACAAAACATATTAAGGATTGTACATTAACATAAAACTTGTCGGAACCACACTGAGTCTCACCAGAGAAACACACACATGAAGGGAGAGAGTGCACAGTATGCAAACAGCCATCATAATTCGTCATACAATGACAACAGGACAAATCAACAACTGACAATGACTGATTAATATTAAAACCTGTAACATAATGTTTGCAGTTTAGTCTGTTACTGTTACTATTTTTACCATTTCTTCTTGGAGCAACTGTAACACATAATTTCGTCAGGGATTAATAAAGTATTCTGATTGTTTCAGGATGAGCTGCCATCATCCAATCACACATCTGCTTACCTGCATCTTTTGTTTCTCCTCCTCTTCTTTTCTCTTTTTTCTAAACTGAGCACCTGATGGCTTTGAACTTTTCTTGTCCATCTTCCATTGGTTTTAATTTTGCACTCCAGTATGAACACCCATCCTGAGGGAAGTGGGGACTGGATGTCACATGGCTAAAACCCCAGAGGTTTGTGGTCTGTTTCAATGTGGAATGTTTTCCCAATTAGGAACTCTGCAAACCTCTCACAGGCCCAAGTTGAAGCGAGGGCCTCTTTCTCAATGTGAGCATATCACTGCTCTGTTGCGCTGAGAGCTCTTGAAGTGTATGCTACTGGTTTTGGTTTCCACCCTAAATCGGCGTGCCGATGGAGAAGCACTGCTCCCAAGCCATACGAAGATGAGTCAGCTGATACGCACGTTTCAGCACTTGGATCATACAGAGCAAGCCCTGGGGGTGTTGTCCGAGGCCGAGAGGGCAGTCAGGACCATCAAAAGTCTTCTTAAAAAGTCTGGTGATCCCTATCTCGCCCTTATGGCATACCGGGCCACTCCATTGGCTACAGCCCGACTGAGCTTCTCATGGGTAGGAGGATAAGGACAACTATTCCTGTCATCCCATCACAGCTAAATCCAAGAGGTACGGACACAGACAAGCTCAAAGCTACAAACGTACAGACAAAAACAAAGACAAAACTACAACCGCAGACACAGAGCACATGACATGCTACAGCTCAATCCTGGAGACAAAGTGTGGGTCTCAGACACGGATACTAGAGGGACAGTCGTGTCCATGGCAGGCTCACCGAGGTCCTACATCGTAGAGACAGCAAAGGGCACGCTGAGAAGAAACCGTTACCATCTTACACGGACACCTGGGGCACCGGAGACTTCTGTCGATCCACCAGAGGCTTCACCTGAGAACTCTGTTCCAGCTGCACAGAGTGTGTCGGTTCCAGACACTATCTCACAGGAGGCCAGCCAGCAGACTCCTGAAGCTGGGAGAAAGATCCCACCCAGGTCTAGGAGGCCTCCAGCATATCTAAAAGACTATGTTTGCTCATAGGGCTAGGAAGTGAGTGAGCAATGGGGCAGAATAATCCCCACACTCAGGCAGAGGGCTGGGTAGTCGACCTCATCCCTCATAGAGACAATGAGAAATAAAGCAAATGGTTGCACTGTTTAAACATTGTCAGTGGTGTGTGACATTTTTAAATACGATGAAGGAATACAAGACAGTCAAAAGGAGTTTTATAGAGCTACGTGCACGGGTGAGTGATCGAGTGATACTCACAAAAGAGATAAGAGGTTTTTGCACTTTCCATAACAATATAAGGTTCCACTTAGATCTTGAACTGGTAATGAAAGTATTATCGGTGACCAGTTAGAAGAAGGTGAGAGATTATAGGAGCATGTCATTACAATTTGATCCTATGAACTAGAACGCGTTGCTTGATACAAACGTTTGTATAGTCCTTTTAAGTTCCACCTTATACCTAGCACTCTTTGAACTGGTAAATCATCGTGATTAAGATCAACATCCTTTACCTCCGTAGCACGCTCTGCAACATCGACAGAGTCAAGGACCTCTCGGCTGTTGGAGAGAAATTTGTGAAGGTGCAGCTTTCCTTTGGCACACACGGCTTGGGCTTCTTTGACCAGTTCAATTGCCTTACCCACCGACTCTACACTTATGAGACCATCGTCGACATAGAAATGTTTCTGGATGAAGCTAGCTGCGGAGGGGTACTCTTTCTCACATTGGCTGGCAAGGTGTTTCATGCCATAATTGGCGCAGCCAGGGGAGGATGATGCTCCAAACAGGTGAACCTTCATGCGGTACTCTCTGGGTTCAGAGTTTGTGTCTCCATTTTCCCACCAGAGAAACCGCAGGTAGTCTCTATCATTCTCGCTCACATGAAACCTGTGGAACATTTTCTCCACATCACACATGACTGCGATGGGATATTTACGGAAGCGGCACAGCACGGCTGTTAGGCTATTTGTGAGGTCAGGTCCTGTTAGCAGATGGTCGTTTAAGGAGGTGCCTTCATACCTTGCAGAGCAGTCGAAAACCACTCTGATTTTGCCTGGTTTTCTGGGGTGGTAAACTCCTTGATGTGGGATATACCAGACTTTCCCCAGCTCTGCTTGGTTTTCCACTTTCTCAGCATCTCCATCCTTGAAGACACCTTCCATAAATCTCACGTAATCTATTTTGAATTTGGGATCTCTGTCCAGCTTCCTCTTTAGATCTTCAGCCGTACTGGCATGTATTATTGATTCTTGGTGGATTGCGTCTCAGTCTTCTGTGTCTTTAAGCTCTGCTCTAACCTGACAAACTCATCGGGGGGGGGGGATCCAACGCGAGGTTGGTTCTTTGTTGTCTTGGGGAGAACTTAACGAAGCGTTTCGTAGCTCCACGATAACCGCGATCCCGTGTGATCGTTCCTGGATGTGCGTGTTATGATAGTGCATGTGGAGGGAGGCTTGAATCTGTACAGATGACGCGAAATTTTTAGCCTTGATTGCTCTGTGGTGTTTAGGATCTCTTGATCTTCAGGACCTGCATGTAAGCATGTCTTGAGGATATCGTTCTTGGAGATATTCCTCTGTATTTTTTCGCTTGTGCTGTTCATGGGTTCGTTGTTCTGTTCCGCTTGAATACATTACTGAAACGGCTCCCTTCGGCTCTTGTATGTATGCAAATTGTTGTAGTGAGTGGAGTGGTGGTATCTAATACCTCTTACGTTCCTCTGTCAGACTAGTGGTTCTTGGTGCTTCAATAAATAGACCTGTTACTAATGTTTGCTTTTAGCCTGACAGCTGTGGTGCGCTTCCACCAAATGCTAGCCAAGTACAACATTGATATAGCGTCTCCTAGTGCGACTGTTGGAAAAGGCTCATTAGGTTTCAGACTGTGCCTTCTTTTTATTTGGTGTTTCCGCGGTTTTTTCTCTAGCGGTTGACGTGAGTCACTCTCTTTGGAACTCTCGTGATATTTGCTCTGAGGCAGTGTATCCATCAACAATCAACACACCACAGTTCCATCAACGGCGGTCTCCTGGGCCATGTTAAAGGATGTTAAGATCTGCTATTTAGTTGGACTAGTCTGCACAAAAGTGTGAATATCAGTATTGTGTGAGGCGGTCCAAGTAGTGATTACGAAGTCTTTCGTGTGAATGGGGTTGCTGGGAGGCAACTGATTGGGATGTTAACATTAAGAAAAAAGTTCTCCTACTTGAAGATCTGCTTTTAGGTCTTGTCTCTCACGAGGACCGATGTCTCTAGCCTATACCATGGTGCAAAGTTTAAGTTTCAACTGGTCTCCATTGGTGTGGTTGTGTATCTTTATGCATACAGCCCTCCTCTGATCAACACCCATATGTTGCGGCTTGTTAGGTGTCCAGGACATAGTGGCGATATTCTAGGGATTCTCCAAGTGTCGGCGAGCGAAGCAGATGTCGACTTGGATTGAGAATTTAAGATCAGATCGTGTGGGGACTGTTGCGGGGTTATTCATTGCATGTGAGTGGGGGCACCATCTCATCCCTGCGCTTGTGTGGTGCATCACGAAGAGTGAAAGATGGAGCACTAGGTAGCTGCGTGTCTCTGGGGCAGTTTTCAATGGTGCCTGTGTTCTGATTTGATTGTAGTACGTAACGCAATCTTTCATGCATATGGCTGTTGGTATGTTCGAGTTTCTCTTTTGCATATGGCAGCACATTGGGATGTAAACTGTTCATTCAGTCATTATAATTGTGACAATTTCTTTATAGACATGCAATAACCCAACTTATTTCAAGTATGATCAATTTTATTGATGGTTCTTGATCCTCTCTACAGACTGTCTATGATAGCCTGTTTGGCATTGTGTCTGGAATGGGTTACGTTGGTCTGACTGCTCAAATTAAACTGGCGCTTTGGAATTTTGCTGTTGGCATAGTGGGCGATTCAATTGTCTTCTGAGGTGTGGCCTGCTATGTTTTCCTAATTTGATTTTCCAAACAAGCAGGTTCGAGCACTTTGGAGTGGGCTATGGATATTCGGATTTGGGGTTTCAGGCGGTATTGGGGGTCTGGCAAATGTACTAGTGTGTCCTTTGGGGCATTGGTCGCTTTTGTCTGGTGATACTTGCTTAGATCTAAGCTGTTTGTTCGACGAACTTCTCTTGATTGCATGCGAGCGTGACCTTAGAGAGATATTAAGGAAGCAAAACTCATGACAAGTTGTTGAGTATCTCATTTTCCGGTTTTGCCGTACAATTTTTCATCGTATGTCTTTCACCTTTGTGTCGATCATAGGTCTGCTGCTCATGAAAGCTTGGATAGTCGTTGCCCCGATCTAGCTGCTCTGTGACATAACGGTTCCATCTAGATGTCACCCAATCAGGAAGCTTGACTAGTATTTTCTGATTCTCCTCACAGTCGTTAAGAACCTGTAAGCCCTTTACGTGAGGCATGGCATTACTACATGTTTGGAGGAAATCACTGAACTCTCTTAACTTGAGATATTCCTTTCCACCAATCTTCGGCCACCCATTTAGCTTATCTCTGAAAGCCCGCTGCACTACAAAGGAATGGCCATATCTAGCATTTAACCTATCCCATGCTTGTTGATAGGCTTCTTCATCTTTTCTGTAGAAGCTGCCTTCAAGAGAGGATTTTGCCTCACCTGCTATGTACTTTTGCAGGTAGAATAGCCTGTCTGCAGGGTCAGAGCATCGTCTCTCTATGAGGGCTTTGAAGCTTATGCTCCATTCTGTAAACTTCAGAGGATCGCCCGAGAATACAGAAGGTTCTGGAGTTGGCAAGCGAGTGAGAGCTAATGACTCTTGTAGCGATTGGACCAATGATGTCTCGTTTTGCACAACCTGCCGTTCTTGATCTGGGATGTGGTGAGCGAAGGGGTGTGCATCACTCACTTTGCTGAATGGAGGACTGCGTGTCCCATCCCTTCCCTCTTCTTCAGTGTAGACATTTAGCTTTGCCTGAATTACATCAATGTCCCTCTGATTTTCAAGTTTTCTCAACTGCTGACATTGAGACTTCTGATCAATTTGGCCACATCGAAGAAAGAATCTAGATATTTTGCGAGCTCTCTGTGCAGATCAGCGTGGCTAGGGTGCGCACGAAGCTATCAGATTCTAGCTGGACTGTCATTCTGGTTGATGGGGATGTCTGTAGAGATTCTGAGATTAGGGAATCTGTGTAAGAGATACAAGAGGTGCGCTGGGGAATAGCAGAAGTAATTCTGGGGCTGCAGGATCCATATTGCGACAAGAGACGAACTATATCGCATATCATGCAAGTAGCAAGTGCGTGCTAACGGGATGTTTAGCGTGCTGACAGCCTTGGTGGTCAAAGCATCACCACTTCATCTTGTTCAATACAAATACGTAGAACCTAGCTCAACTAATGTGGCCGCAAGTCGGCTGACCTGTTACACCATGTGGCGGCTGAGTCATCGCATGGTATGATTTTGCAATGTTACTCTTGACTTCGGTGAGCTCAGACTCTGAGAGAGATGCGAGTTTAGGGCAGAGATAAGCATCTGTGTTCCATATGAGCAGATTAAATCAGGATCTAGTCTTGATTCAGGGACTATAAGTAGATTCATGACAATGATTCATCAGATAATGTACATTAACACATGTGTACAGTCATTCAGAGCATACTTCATTTAAACACTTGATGGATATTCTTCTCTTACGTTGCTTTTGCCATTTCTCATTGATAGGTGTCGATGCTCCCAATTATGTATACCTTTCTTCGTCTTTGTGAGTTACTCTTGTAGTCTGTAAGTTCCTGCACTATTTTTGTTGGACTGTTAAGTGGGACGGCGATCGACAGGATCGGAGAGGAGTGTGATTCCTTGTTTGGTGTGTGCTCAAGAATTTCGAATGACGAGCAGTAAACTACCGTGTGTGGCTGAGCAGAGAGGCACTTTTTATGCCGTGCTGCTACAGAACTCTTTCGCAATGCTTAATCTTGTGATTCGTTGGACTATAGGAATTAGGTGACTTATTGTTGACTTGATATGGAGGCGTGCTGTAGTGGACGCATTTAATTTCAGTACGTTAAAGCGGGTACGGATTATATGACGCAGGCACTGATGATAACTAAGTGGAGGTAATTGTTGCCTAATGAGAATGTGTATGATGAGAATTGCGGGTGTGTACGAAATTGAATTAACTAAGACAAAGCGAACTTATGTGAGAATTGTTGATAGAAGGGATATGAGCAAAGTAAGTTTTAGGTTTGATCAGGTGCTATTGCGAATGGCGTGCGAGGTAACCGTTATTACTAGAGTTTACACAGATATTGAATTTTGAGATATTTGTCACCATGCAATATGGATACGATTGCATAATTTGTACTTTGGTTATGTAGTTATTTTATTTTTTGCTTTTTAATAGGTGTGACAGATTACATGTTTAAGACTATTATTTCTTGAATATGTTTTTGATCATACTTTTGCTTCCGCAGTCGGTGGCCGTGTATTTTGTAAGATCATTGTTGCATTCATCACCCCTAGATGTAGTGCATTAATATAACTTGTCGCAAAATTGCTGAGTGAGGGATCTTATTAGGTATTAAGTGGCCCTTTCGCCTGGCAGCTCTATCTGCTAGTGTTGTTCGGATCAGGGAACTCTTGCAAGTCTTCTAGTCGCCGATTGGATGTGTTCCCTAGCAGCAAGAATAGAAGAGAACGTTGATACGGTATTTTCCATTTAGAAGCTGTATGGTCTCTGGTCTTTGGCACGGAGTTGAGAAGACAACGACGGACATGTAGACCGGTCTGCGGTGAGTGTTAGAGGTAGGCTTATGGGCATCCAGTTCGTTGGCATGCATAGGTCCTTTCTCTGGGCGCAAGCCTGGAGTTTGCTGTAGGATGTGTACAATAGCGCGGTGCACGGTTGATCAAAGGGTGCGAGAGCCTGTTAGTTCTTGTTCTGGAGGATGAGAGGTAACATTGTGCGCCTTGAATAGTCTATGCAATGTTCGTTTTAACGGTGACACGTTTTAGAATTTTGTTTATAATAACTTGGGTTTAGATGATGAATACTATACGACTTAGTATATATTATGAGTAGGTTACAATTTTTTTTCTATCTAATTCACATCCTAGCTGTAGGCAGTCATGCTTTGGTTCAATTCTCGTGAAACTAGAAATTCAAGATAATAATTCATGTTATACAACTTATGTATAGTTCATACTAGCCATGTCTTATCCTATTTCTCATCTAGGTAGAGCTCGTATAAGTCTGAATACGATTAGATAATGCGTCGAGGTTGAGTTTTTTACCGCGGTGCGTACCATTTGTTTTTGATTTGTCTGTTGTATGCTGGTGTTGTTGTGTGTATTGCTTGTAAACTAATGATATGACAGTGACCCGTCGAAAGATTGTGTTTATTTAGAACGTAAAGTTTGACTAGTGCTTGATGCTCAGTATTGGGCTGAGTTCCTCCGATCATTCCCTGAATGCGCATCTTACTTTCGCGAATATCAAGCTGGGAACTGCAGAGGAATGTTTGACTATTCACAATACATCATGCTTAACAGATATGATGTTCCTTCCTAGAGTGATATATCACTGGCTTCATATATTTTTCGTACGCTTTGAGTTGGAATTCATCACAGCGCAGCATGCAGGAGGAAGCGAACATAGTGAAGCTGAGGATCTAAATCAGCAGATCGGTATAGACATAATTAAGATTTCACTTTTGGTAAGGTTGGGTCTAGAGGTGATCTGGTCTCCAAAAAAGTTAAAACTGTGTCTTAGTCGTAGCTGACTGCTGTGGGTAAAGATATTCTATGCTTTTGTGTATAATGAGTTATTTGTTTTTGATTAAGTTGATGGAAATTCATAAGTGTATATTTCTGGATTGGTTACGGTCTATCTGAGGGTTTTTGACTTGATTGGTCCTTTAAAACCAATTCAAATCGATTGCGACATTATGATGACATATTCTGTACAGTCTGGATGTTTTTAAAAAGAGTGTGTGAATTTTCAACATGTTATCAGTCTCATTTC
The DNA here is from genome assembly GCF_018398535.1 of Haplochromis burtoni. Lineage (NCBI taxonomy): Eukaryota > Metazoa > Chordata > Actinopteri > Cichliformes > Cichlidae > Haplochromis > Haplochromis burtoni. The sequence continues at coordinate 52,413 of NW_024583026.1, forward strand.
TCCAGGGTAACTTTAGTGTTAGCAACTGTTTGCACACTTGTGCATGGATGGTACATCATCTGAAGTAGTAATATGTGAACATTAGTTATTTTTGTCAATATCATTATTAAACAGGATCTGTCGATTACTACTGAGTAAGTTGGTGAATAAACGAATCTTGTGTATAGTTATAAATTATCTATTTCCCCAATTGATATAATAACAAACTATTATTGGTTATAATCTATGTATGTGAACGATACTTATGCTCGATCCTCTTTACACTGTAGTATTTTTTTTTATGTGATGTTTAGGTATATGATTGTTTGTTTGTACTTATTCCTGTTGGGCTCTATTGTATTTCTCTGTGTTGTGTCAATTATACTACGTAAGCAATGAGGTAAGTTATATGCTTATTGAGGTGAATTAATGCGAAAAGAGGCTAGTATATGCAGAGATGTCAGTGGAATTATACGTAAGAGCATTATGTGTTGAGACCTGCTCGGGTATGCGATAATGTAAGTGAATGCGAGAACATTCATTTTATTATTTTCATTTACCAAGGTATCAATGTTTTGATCACTGGATTTTTATTAGAGGACTTTACAGTATAGTAATGGGCCAAGATGTATGTGAGTTTTTGGTTATATGCAGTTTGTTCGCCACTTTAGGTAGTGTTATCATTTATGCTTCCCAGTGGTTTAGCACTGTGATAACGTGAAAGGTGTGATATATCTAATTTCGTTAACCACTTATATCCCAAAAAGTATTCTTTTTCAATGGGTGAAAGGTGATGAAACATTTCGCCCACTGAAAACGCCATGTCCAGGCGAACAGAATCAACTTTTCTGGATTTCATTACCTGGATGATTGAGTATGAGTCAAGACATAACCACTAATGTGATTAAACTATATACAAAGTATAAAAAAAGACAGCAGTTCCCAGAGATGTTCTTATTTTTTTCACAGACATTGTTAAAGTTTGCAAAATAGAGAAAACGAGTTTACAAAAAATGTACCACATAATCAGTGTGTTTTGATCTGTTTTCTTTCTACATATCTGACAGACATTTAACATATACAGAATATTAATAACATAATTTTCTTATTTTGTCTCCATTATATAAAAAAGGTTTTTCCCCTCGTTGCTCGCTATGCAGAACGACTTGTTGCAAAACTTGAGGAAATGAATTTGGATGAACCCATCACTGTCAAACAGTATGTTGTTAATCAGAAATATGCAAACATATTAAATTGTTCATCCTAAAATAAATAATGCACTGATCACTTGTCTTTTCCAACTCTAATAGGTTTGTGGCTCCTTACAGTTTAGACACTGTGACCAGTGCTTCTTTCAGTGTGGAGACAGACTCCATAAACAATCAGAATGATCCAGTTAATGTTCAAGCGCAGAAGCTCCTTAAATTAAAAATGTGGCTTTTGTTATTCATAAGTATGTCCTTCTTTTGACTTTTAAAGACTCATTCAATGATTTGTTTTCAGAAAGCAAACTCAATAGTATCTGCAGGATGTCAAATTTTGCTTACCGGTATTCGGTCTGGTCTCCTTTCAGTGGCAGTTCCGTTTGGTAGACGTCTGGCAAAGTTCCTGAACATGGAAATCATACCCAAGGACAGTGTTGACTTTTTCTACAACCTCCTCAAGAAATTTAAAAACCAGCATCATGAAGACAAATCTGTAAGTATTAAATTTATAAAGGAACATCAACATTGTTGTGTCCATACACGTCCTGTTGTCTTTTTGATGTTTCTATCTTGATTATTTTAAAGCCAGAAGCAGCTTTTGGGATACTGCATGTTCACTGGCAACCTGTCATTCACATAGTAGAGCATGCTTTATCCTCCTTTACAACTATATTGGGGACCATAATTTAAAAAGTAAACCTATTGTTGATTGAAAAGGACATGAAACTAGTCACAGAGGCCATCAGCTCATCACAAATGTTTACAGACATGAGAGACAAAGCTAGATGTATAGGTTTTCCACATACATCTAGCTTTGAAACCACAGGACTCGCTCCCTGTAAGCTACGGGAAAATAATTTAGGGCAAACCCTGAAATCATTTGCCATCTTTTATATACAGTCTATGCACACCGCAAACATTATTGATAATTTTCTTCTGCTGTTGACTCTCAATCATCACATGTGAGCACATTTGAATATTGTCTTTTCTGATGTAGGCTCGAGCAGACTTCCTGCAGGTGTTGATCCAGAGTGAGATCCCAGAAAAGACGTATAAGAACGATGAAGAACAGCCAAGTAAAGGTATGTGTTTACCACAGAAGTAAGCTGAAAGAAGCTAGATTTTACCACTGCCTTAATCTAATTGTCAAACTTCAGATCACAGTCCACTTTGACCCTCAGGTTTGTGACAGCTGGTTTAACACACTTGGCCAAGGTATCTAAATACACATTGGGGGTCTCAGTGGGGGTACCAAAAACCATCACCTCTGTCTTTTTATCATTGAATTTTAAAAAGTTAAGAGACATCCGAGCCTTAATGTCATCAAGACACTGAAGTTATGGCTGTGTGGAGTATGTGCCTTTTTCTTTAGAGGGACATAGATCTGACAGTCATCAGCATAAAAGTGGAAAGCAATGCCGTGCTTTCTCAGTACAGAACCAAGAGGAAGCAGATATAAAGAGAAGAGGAGGTGGCCTAGAACTGAGCCCTGAGTTTGGTGGTGCTCCCTGTAAAGTTGACCCCCATCTCCCGACCGAGGACGATGGGGTGTGGAACTGTCAGCATCCGACTACTACCTTTCTATTATATGACTTTTGGTTCTTGGCTAGTCAAGGGTGCTAGTGTGGCTGATAGACGCACTTCAAAGGGCGAGTGGAGAAGATCGTAAGTTATTGTTGGTGATATATGTGATTGTTTGCTACTCTTAAGATCAATTGTATAATAGGTTCTGTTTCTCATATTGTGTTTTGACGTGAACGAGGTTCTGAGATTTTAATTTCCCAGGGTTCTTTGTCGGTTATCTTTGGAGGCTACGGAGACCACCAGTAGTCACTTTCTATCGATGAGAATCCAGTTTGTATATTTATTGGCCATCGCGATCTGGGATGGTTGAGGGACTTTAGCACGTAGAGGAAATTGAAAGCTAAGTGTTGCTGAAGGATGAGTGTACGGTAATGTTTGGGTTCATGCATAGTATTTTGTTGGCGTGATTTTTAATGCGTTGATTGCGATGTTGGACTAGCTGAATTGTGCTATTATAATGGTCTAATTTTATGTTTGCTTCGTTCTTTTATTTTTGGCTCTTTAGGTAGGATAGATGTCATATATATATGAGAGCTGACCGGTTCTACATCAGTTAACTATGTGGGCGCAGGTATAGTTACTTGGAATGTAGAATCTGTGACATGGATTTTCGCAATTCCGCTCTCGATGTTATTGTGTTTGTGATGCGATTGAACTACTGTGACATTTGTGGACTGGACTCACCAATCGATCTGTGATAGAGTACCACAATTGGGGAATCTCTCGCGTGGTGGTTGTTGCCCAGATGGAAGACATCACGCATCACTGGTGTGTTTGCCGCGCATGAGGGGTTCTTCAAGCTAGGAGAGTCAAGGATGTTGGTAGGGTTGGATCAAGACAAGTATGACTCAGAAGTCGTCCTTGATGGTCATCCTTGTTAATTTACTTGAGGTCGAGGGTACTGTGTATATTGGGTTTATGTATGCTTTTTTTATGTTGTCTGTTTATTTTTGGTAGTTAATGAGTGGGTTTGTTCAATAACTGGTATGGTTGCCTTCTTGGAGGGTGATGTAAGGTTCATTGATGGGAGTGATTTGCAATATTGAGTAGTACATGTAGCAGAATACAGCATACCGCCGCTCAACATATTTTATCGTTGTTTCAGTGTTGTTGCAGCGGTTTCATGGTTGAATCATTGTTATTAGTTCTTGTCGAATGCATGTGGTTCCTAGAGACAAGAGTGCCCATAGGGGTCTGGTTGGAGAATGCGTTTCTTTCATTCTTTGCCTTTTTAATCTGTAAGTGTGCGGCCCGCTGTAATGGACTTTGGTCTGGATTATTTAGGTTTTTTTCTGTCGTACTGGTGGAGTGAGGGCCTTCGTGGCAATGGGTCCTGAGTTTTGGGCGGAGGAACATGAGAGCTGTTTGAGAATGTTAGTTAGAAGTAGTTTGGTTTGCCGGATGTCTTATGCCCCGTACTTTATACGTTGGTAGGTCTACGAGTCCGGTACAAGGAAATCATGGCTCAATCTAATGGTAGGTGTGTCTTGATTATACATATCTACAAGTTTGTTTGATCTGTATCTGCAGGTTCAGTAAAGACAACATGGAGGAGGTGAACACATACGCGTACATGCCATTTGGACTCGGCCCTCGTAACTGCGTTGGGATGCGCTACGCCCTCCTCGTCATGAAGATGGTTATTGTCCATCTCTTGCAGAAGTACACTTTGGAAACATGCAAAGAGACAATGGTAAGAGCAGCAAACCTCCACATTCAGACTGTCATGGTACTCTGCTGTCCTGTCACTGATGTTACATCCATTTCTTTTCTTCTTCTTTTTTAGATTCCACTTCAGTTTGACTGGAAGTTTCAGCCAGTTCAGCCTATAAAACTCAAGTTTGTTCCCAGAAATAAGTAGTCTAAGAGGGAACATCTCCAAATCTGATCAAACATGTTATTTTATGATTTTGCTTTAATGTGAGGGAACTGCTGCCAGGATGACATTGACCATGTAATTTCTTTTTTCAGCTGCTTTGTGATGAATCAAATGTATTTTAATTCATTTTTTATTGTGTTGAATGTTTAATCTGAGTTTTCTTAAATGTACACAAATAATAATGAAGAAATAAAGTGGCATAAAAACAAAATGAAGTTAGAGTTATCTTTTGTAATTAAATTTTTATACCTTAAACTTGGCGACATGAATACAGCACAATAATTGAGTTGACTGATGTTGTTGTCTGAAAACCACCTGAAGCTATGAAGTATACAGGTGAGCTCAACATTGTGGTGTTCTTGGATGTGTTTGGGTGCATGTGTGTTTGCATTATAAAGTTTCCTTTGTAAGACCCATCAGATACACACTTTTTATAAAAGATGTATTACACAATCAGTCATCGGTGCCAATAGTATCTAGGGGAAGAGCCAGCAGGTGACCTGATTATCACAACCTTTTAAGGAAATATTGCAGTAGGTTGTAACTAAATAAACTGTGACCTAGAAAGCATCTACTTTTAAATGGAGCTACTAACACCAGGTTGATTTACCCGCCCCAATGAGAAATTATCAGCAGTAAAGGTGAGACAGTGAGCATAGACACATGGCATACATGGCATAGAGCCTGCAGACGCTACATGATGGGTTAAAGTGTAACTGACAGTAATATAAGAAGATAATCTGAAGTGGTTGCTCCTGTGTTTATATCAGTGTGCAGGACACTGAAATAGGAGTGGTGTGTGAGCATTACTTAAATACGATGTGAATGTTAGATACATAGGGACAGTCAAAAGAGTTTTTGTTATTGATATGTTAAGAGCGTGCGTGTCACGGGTGTGATAATCGAGGTGGAATACTTGTTCGCACTTTTAACTGGAGGTTATTGTGGCGAGCAGTGATTATTTATAGACAAGAATCAGTTGTCGTAGCTATTCTCTGTTTTCATAGTTGATTGCATGTACGTGTGTGTGTGCGTGTGTATGTGTGTGTGTGTGTGTGTGTGTGTGGTGTGTATGTATGTGATGTGTGTGTTTGTGTGTTGTTTTGTGTGTGTGTGTGTGTGTGTGTGTGTGTGTGTTTGTT
>NW_024583026.1:62162-81951 GCF_018398535.1 Haplochromis burtoni
GTGACAGGATGTAATGGCATGTGATACAAAAATATATGAACATTTTAATACATTTGAAAGCTTTATAACGGAGGTATCTTTTAATAATAGACATCTGCAGTTTAAACTTAAAAGTTACTTCTATCAAACATGTTGTTTGTAGCTGCACCGAATAGTTCAGAAATGTGCACTTATGCTTGGTGTTCAGAGTTGTATACTTTGAGAGTTTATTTTTGGACATTCTGAGAAGTCTGGGTTGAAACCAAACGAGTTCAGTAAACAAGCTGTTACCAGATAAAGCATAAGGCAGTAGTATACTGTTGTCTAATCTGTTGTCTTGGTTATATCCCAGCATCACATCCTGTTTAGTAGGGGGGATGTAGCATCAGGTAAATGCTAAGCGGTAGGAACGTTTCTGCTGGGTTGTTGTGGCGGGGCACTCATAATAAAGGACACTCATTGGAGTAATGGCGCGTCTCGTGTCTGTGAGTTATGCCTCCAGTCAAATAACATCCATAACCTCAAATAACGGAACAATTAGGACACGAGGATCTTTGAGTTTGGACTGATCAGCATGTTCTGTTTTTCAAACATGCTGAAGAGGTTCAAAAACTAACAGTGAGATTAACACAATCTCATCATGTTGCTTCCATGTGCTGCACATTTGTTTTCCGTCAGTTTTCTTAGTGTCACAAAATAAAACCATAAATACTCCTAAGAAACTATTAAATTGTTCATGTTTGTGAACACTTGCTACTATATTGAGAATGTGTTTTGTCTTACGCAGTGATCCAGGTAACGATCTACACCGCAGGCTGCAGAAGCTGCAGAGTCGTTTCACCTGGGATCTGAAGAAGGAAGACTTGGAGTTGGACGACCTTAGCAAGCAGCTGCAGCATGATATAGACCTGCAACTGGGGCAGCGGGGCGCCCTGGCCCACTCCTACAGGTTCCTGTCTTATGTGAGGTAAGCAGTGCAGAACATTGAACAGGAACCCTCAGCTAAAAGCCTTTGTTTGTGGGACATTCAAAGATAAAATCATCATAATTGGGCACAAAACAGCAACAAAGATGGAAAAGAACAAGATTCAACTGTGCAAGCAGGCGTTGCTTCTGTGAAGCTGGCTTTTTACATGCACATTATTGCCAAAAATATTCACTCACCCATCCAATCACTGAATTCAGATGTTCGATTCACTTTCATGTCCACAGGTGTTGTCATGGTCCTGGGTCTTTTGACCCAGCGTTTTAAGTTTGAGTTTATTTTGTTCATTAGGTTATCTAAGTTCATTTGGTTATTAGACTCCTTGTGTTTTCTTCCCCTGTATTTAAGCTTCCCCTCACCCTTCGTGTTTCATGCTGCGTGTCTTATGTTATCAAGTTTGTATTATTATGCCTAAGTGTTTCTAGTTATTATTTTCCCCTCGTGTTTCCAACCATGTTAAATCTCCCCTGCTCTTCATGCGTTTCATGTCTGTGTCTTACGTTGTCAAGTTCGGGTTGTCATGTCTGTCTCATTATGTTTCCTGTTTTATTGTGAAGAGGTCTGGTGTTCTGTGTTCATCATGTTCAGTTTTACTCTCCCACTGTGACGTCATTATGTTCATGTGTGCCAGCTGTTTCCTCATGTGTCTCCACTTCCCCTAATCACCTCCTGTGTATTTAAGTCCTCTGTTTTCAGTGTGTGATTGTCAGGTCGTCTGTTGTCCACGCCATGTTCCTTCCATCTCAGTTTCTTGTCTAGGTTCTTCTTATTGTTTGTTTAGATTTCCCAGTTTAGGTTTGTGTTAATTTTGCTTCAGTTTGCCTTGCCCTTTGTTTGTACCTTTTTTACCAGCCATATTAAACGGCTCGCTTTTTGTTAACATTCAAGTTTTGTTCCCTGTTCCTTGGAGTCTGCATTTTGGGTCCTTTTTCAATTCATACAGTCTGCCCTCGCCAGACTGTGACAGGTGTAGAAAATCAGCACCTAGGTCGCTCCCAGGAGCTCAGTGAATTTCCAGCTTTTAACCGTGATAGGATGTCACCTGTCCAGTCATAAACGTTCCTCTTTATCCGACTGTTAGTGGAATTAGAACAAGGTGGAGGAGATTGGGAGGAAGTGAAGCGGGGTCAGTGAGGATCATAGTGCAGAGTCAATCGCTGCACACCTCCAAACATCAACATTGCGTACAGAGCTTTAGGAAATATGTTTCCATGGCGAACAGCTGCATGCAAGCCTTACATCACCAAGCATCGATGCGTGAAGCACGCCGAGCTCTAGAGACGTGTTGTCTGGAGCGACCAATCACGCTTCTCCGATGGAGGAGTCTGGGTTTGGTGGTTGCTAGGAAAACAGCACAGTGTGACCTCACAAAGGTGCTTCTGAAAGAATGATCAAAAATTCCCATAAACACTCCCAAGCCGGTGGAAGTCCTTCCCAGAAACGCTGAAGCTGGTGGGCTGACATCGTATTAAACCCCTTGGATCACGAGTGGGAAGTTCATGTGTGGGTGAAGTCAGGCGAGCAATTACTCTTAATAATATAATGTCTCTGCGCCGCAAAGTTTCATGGCTTTACAGGTACAAAGACGTGTCAAAACCCTGAAGACGCTGGAGCACTGTGAGTTATTCCTGTTTGTTGTCCATCCTCAGGTATCTTCAGGGTAAACCAGAGGAGGCGCTGTCGCTACTCACTGAGTCAGAGGAGAAGACGAGGGAGTGTTACGGACAGGAGAGCGAGCTGCGGCTCATTGTGACGTACGGAGACCTGGCTTGGCTGAAATACCACACCGAAGACTACGTACAGTCCCAGACTTACTGTCAGAGAGTCGAGGATATACTGGCATGTATACACCTTCAGAAACACGACTGGTTTAACTCTAAACACGTTTTTAACACCCACCCATAAACGCTGTTATGGATCTAGAGGCGCTGACTATAATAAAAACCTTTACATCTAAAGAACCCCTGCCTGTAGCCTTCATGGCTGTTATAATATCCAGACACTGATATGTTCATAAAGACTGTCACCGAAACACAAACTTCATCTCTCTTACAAACATTGTACGCACAGCTCGCGCTGCCACTGAACGAAAACACGTTCGAAGGATTTGATTTTGGTTCAAAACTTATAATAGTCAGCTGTGGAGCGGACGATCACTGAACACATGTTCAAAACATCATTTCATCATTTCTGGAGCATCAGGGTATCCATGAACAGCTGCTCCAGATGTTTCTGCTCCAGAAACTGAATGAAAATATTTTTAATGTTAGATTTCATTTTTTACATGACATTTTGCATATTAATGATCATAAACTGACCTCGCAGCCCAAAGTTCGTCAATGGTTTCAGTCATTATGTCCTGTTTATAAGGTTGAAGCCTGCTGTCAGCTGAGGCTGAAGAAGTCACGTGATGATGATGAAACATTTCTCCCACTGAAAACGTCCAGATGAACAGAATTAACTTTTCTGGGCTTTAACTTTAATCTCGGTCAAACCGATTTACTCAGAAGCAAAAACAAAGAAGAAAACAAAAGACAACAAAAAAGCTGAAATAAACACAAAGATTTAGAAATCATCAAAATGAAAACAATGTGCTGGGAGTCAGGCGTTCTCACTGGCTCTAGTGAGCCTCAGCCTCCGGTCACCTGACAGTTGGTGCTCCATCAAGCAAAAAGGTGATGTGTTGATAAATGCAGCATGTTTACAAATCGACTGTTTATTCTGTGTCACAGAAACAGTCATATTTCAAACGTTACTCGCTGCTCTTCTCCGATGCTGCTGCTAAGTTTTGGACAAAATGCATTCTGGGATATTTGGCTGAGCCAGGCCCACACAAGTCACAACGTTGCCTGCTCGAGGGAATGGGCGGAGCGGGAATACATCGAGGCGCTTTGAGTGTACTTGACTTTGATGTTTGAACTGGAACAGTACAGCCACTGATGAGGTTTCACAACTCCACGAGAACACATATTGTGAAAGGGCCCTGGCTTTGCATAAACACTGGAAATCAGCCAAGACTGACAACACCTAAACCTCCATGTTAGTTTAATATAAAGAGACAGCTCCATGTTAGACCTGTTACTGGACCACAGAGTGTGCAGGTTACCTGAGGTGTTTCTACAGGATCCAAACCTGCGATCACTCACTTACACGAAGACCCTGTTATAGCGCACGCTGCCAAACAAAACAAACAAGTTCAAAAGTGTTGCATGATTCCTTTCTGGACCATGTGTATGGATATCAGACCATCTTTTCAGTTTAGCAACCAAACACTTCAGGATATTTCTGTGACAACTATAACTTTTGAAACATAAACTGCATATAACGAATGAGACAAACTAGACTAGTTTGTGCATTTGTGGCTTCTCGGCTGAAAAGTTGATAAATGTTCAGACACTGTCAAAGAATTAGCTGCAATCAAATCTATTTCTGTTAAATATACTGTGACTCTGCAGGTGAACCATCCGCCTGATCCTTCCACTGACCTCCATCCAGAAGTGTACGGGGAGAAGGGCTGGACCTTTCTTAAGTTCTCCAGTTCTTACTATACCAAAGCTGAAGAATGCTTCTGCAAAGCTTTGGAGCTGCAGCCTGATGACTGGGAGTGGAACACTGGCTATGCTATCGTCCTCTATCGCACAGAACAGGTACAATCTATCAGCCAATCAGCCTTTCGGTTTAGCATATAAGCAGTTATCCTGCTGAAGCAGACAGTCCATACGATTCTCCTGTATTAACCATTGTAGTCATTAACTTTGCAGTCGTGTTGTTGTTGATTCTTTGAGAGGTAACACCCATTAAATAAATTACATCCAGCAAACTTATGGAGCTCTTATCTTAAGAATGTTAATGATTGGTATCCCGAGGAATCACCAGCCACTAAACGGCTTCGTCAAGCCCTGGAAATAAATCCGGATGATGGCGTTTTGATGTCCATGCTGGCTCTGAAGCTGGTCCACGACACGAACAAACACACAGAGGCTAAAGGTTTGGTGAAGAAGGCCCTGGAAGTCGGACAGGACAACACTCAAGTCACCCGCTACGTAGCAAAATATCTCCGCAACCAGGTAAAACATCTGTAGCTTATAGGAAAAACATACTGGTCTTGATGGCGAATCAAGGGACTCGAGATAAAATATTGGTTTTATGCTTCTAACGTCTCGTCTCTCCAACGTTACCGTGACTCGTCCCTGTTCTAGGATCAGGTGGATGAGTCTATCGATCTGCTGAAGAGTATGCTGGAGAAGAAAAGCCAGTCATCTTTCATTCATCACCAGCTTGCTCTGTGTTATGAGAAGAAGAAGAATAAGCTGCTTGGGAAAAGAGTCCGACCAGAGTCAGGTACTGCACTGTACTCTGTTTATACTCTCATCAGCAGGTAGGACCTGGTATAAAGTTCTTCCAGTCGGGTAAGTATTTGGACAGAGATACCATCTTTATTATTGTGCCTCTGCACACCACAGCAGGTCTCAAATAAAGCAATCAACATTTCAATTCAATTCAATTCAATTTTATTTATATAGCGCCAAATCACAACATAAGTCGCCTCAAGGCGCTTCATAGATACAGAGAAAAACCCAACAATTATATGACCCCCTATGAGCAGCACTTTGGCAACAGTGGGAAGGAAAAACTCCCTTTTAACAGGAAGAAACCTCCGGCAGAACCAGGCTCAGGGAGGGGCGGGGCCATCTGCTGTGATTGGTTGGGGTGAGAGAAGGAAGACAGGATAAAGACATGCTGTGGAAGAGAGACAGAGATTAATAACAGATATGATTCAGTGCAGAGAGGTCTGTTAACACATAGTGAGCGAGAAAGGTGACTGGAAAGGAAAAACTCAATGCATCATGGGAATCCCCTGGCAGTCTATGTCTATTGCAACATGTGAATACATTTTCAGGTTTAATCCAGTCTTTAAGTCTGACATCATTAGCTGTTTCTGGGCCCAAACTATGCTTCAGGACACTGCGGCTTCACTAAGTTACGAACGGTCTAAATTCTTTCATCTTTAATAAAATGTGCTGCTGCTTTACCAGGTGTAACAATTAAGTTTAACATCCAGGCATCCATGAGAAACAGGATTTATGACGTTTAATGGAGTTAGAAGTTAGCAGGAAGTTAGCTCGCTAGTGTCCCGAATTCTCTGATGTTGTGCTGAGAACAAACAACCAAGACTCAGAGCAGGTCCAGTCAATCGCTGCTGCGAAGATATCCTCCAAAACCATGTCCAAAACTCGAAAACGGAAAGATGGCGTTAAGTTACAAAGAGAAGGTGGGAACACTCACCGCTGTTGTGTCATAAAAAATCTAATGATCAACTTTGACATTTAAAGAGTTTAGATCGATCAGCTGTTTACATCACTCAGCACAAGCAGAACTGCAGCAGAAGACACATCGTCCACACTCAGAAGCATCTCTGTATAGTGACTGGTCTCATGATCTAAACAGGCAAATGTTCAGCGTTCAGACTGCAGGTGAAAAACAGTCAAACCAGATGTTTCCCGTTATGTTGAGATCAGCTCATCAAGTACACACCTACACAGCATGTTAACAAACCGTGAAAAAAGCCACACAAAAATGAATGATTGTAAGGGTTTCTATACATTAGTATGTACGAAGGGTATGTTGTGACTTACCTTCAAAATTACAGCGGTCCCTCGCTATAACGCGGTTCACCTTTCACCTCAGCTGCTTCCTGTTGTTCTCATTAGTGGGCCCATGATCGTATATAGCACATCCTGTTATAACCGTCGCTGTGCAGGCACATATGCAGTTACAAGCGAAACACTTCTAAGGCTCTATGCTGCGTATGTTCATTAGCTTCTGGTTTAATATGTCACTAATTAAAGCACTACCACCTAATATATTTCCCACACTAGTTTCCACCTAAACATGATATAGCATGTTCTGACTGAGAGATTTCTGACAAATTCAAACGTACAGCTCTGCTATCACTTCCAACATGGTATAATAGCTGGTATATAATGATGTGCTACGTGATCGCTAGCGACACAGCTATGTTAGCATAAACAGTGAAGCTGGAGGATGAATGCTAACTTTTTTCCACTCGATAAAAGTTAACGTGAGGGTTCCTGATGGTTAGAGACAAATGCAATTGCATGGCAGGATGCTGTAAACGGACCAAACTTCAGTCAGGAGAACAACTGAGATAATCCATCCACAATACGAGGTTAGTCACTAATATACTGCTGCTGGGCTGCAGTTACATCCTAAGGGTTTAAAATGAACAGCGGTAATAAAAACAGAGAGAGGCCGACAGCGATCATTGACTGATTTTAGGGGCTTGTTCGGATTAAATAGAACAAGATACAAAACATTAAAACAGCCTTAAACACAGAGGAGTTTGGACCGGAGCCGTGTTCATACGTCATCACTCAAAGACTGGACACAAGGGCGTGTTTAATATTTCCGTCAGTAACACCTGTTTTTATCCAATAGAGGTGCAGCATTGGACACGTCTTTGTATTCAGCATCTGGAGGAATCAGTGAGGCTCAAGAATGGTTTCAATGCTGCAAAAGCTCTGCTGGCTCTGCAGTACGCACAGAACTTTGAAAGAAGGAGGTCTGTTTACCTGTCAGTTTGTTCCAATGAAATATTCTGTGTTGGTTTTATGTTTATTTAAAAAAGCTGGTAGTAATGACACAGGTAGAAGAACGGTTGGACTAAACCTGACCAACGTGATCACTTATGGAATAAAACAGTGTTGAATCATATTACCAAAGCTGGAAACAAGTGCGTGAAGGAAACTTTGACCCCTGTGGTCACACCAACATTATGTCAGATTGGACAGTTTTACTCGACTGTATTGATGTTTCTACAGACAGTCATCAGATGGACTGTTGATTCCAAAAACATTTGATGCATTGATTCTTTTTGTGTCTAAGCTTTGTGTTTGTTGCTTCAGAGCTCAGCAGATGTTTGATGATGTGCTGCAGACATTAGAGGATGAACCTCCAGGCATCCGTCAGTACATCTACCGGTATTATGGAGAGTTCTGCTACTATCACACCCCTCAGAAAGACCTCGGACTCACCTATTACAAAAAGGTACGGATCGTCCAAAACTGCATTCAGACTGCAGGTGTGCATGCCAGGTGCAACCAGTATTAGCGAACGGGCCTCTGAGGCAGACGGACATTTGGAAAGTCGAGCTGTGGACAGTTAACCGTCTGCTAACATGTCCTGTGCTGCATCCAACAGGCTCTGGAGTTCTGCATCAACACATCACATTGGAAGCACTGTGTGAAGGTTGGCCAGCTTCTCACTCTGCTTTATCCAAAACTAATACAAACTCAACCTGATCTTAGTAAACAGGAAGTAACCTTCAGGTATTCTTTTGCAGAAACTGACGACGATAGCTGAGGGACGCCTCGAAAAGAATCCCAGAGACGCCGCATCCTATGGCATCCTGGGAGCAGTGGCCAGAGCTGAGGGCAATCGGAGCAGGGCTGTGAGAAATTATGAGCGCGCTCTGGAATTAGACGCCAACAATGACGAGTATCTGTCAGCCTTGTGGGAGCTGCGCCTGGATCTGACCGCACACAGGGAAGAGAAAGACCGCCCGGAGGAGAAGCTTCCAGAGGTCGTGTGAAAAAGTTTGTACCAGGACGGCCACCGTTTGAACGAGGTTCCAGAACCACAGCTCAGAAATGCTCGGCTACGTCACATCACACCTGGGAACCGCTACATCGATCACTACGGCCGTCTCCTTCTGTTTGTCTACCACCACTATGTCCGGTTGGTTAGCCACCACCTGTTTGTCCGTCTGTATCTGCAAGTCCCACAGGATCTTAGCTCGGTCATTCTCCACCACCTCCCATGTTGACCTCGGGGCTTCCAGATGTTTCTGTATACTATGCTAGCCACTTGGCTATTGCGTTCCATGTATGCCCTGCATGCTAGCATCTTGTCTCTGGGGCATCTTTACACAGCCTGCACCTGGGGTCTTACCTGGTGTGGCAGACCCCAGCCTCTAAAAAATAAAAGCAGCTTAAATGTTAAAGAAGAGTTTTTCTGGTCTTTATTTTTAATATCTGACATTTAAACAGCACAGTCATGGCACTCAAACTGGGCACTCCGCATCGACTCACCGGGTTGCCCAAAATCACAACTCTTCACATCAACATGATGAAAACAGTCCAACTCCACCCTGAAGACACTTTGGGCTTTTATTTTGAAGGTCTGCCTATCAGGTTGCAGCTGTACTTCCTCTCCTGATGGCCATAAAATGTTGTTTTATTTTATGTGTGTGTGTGTCAGTGCTGGGTGGTTTTGTGTGTGTGCGCTGCAGTAAAGTCCAGCTGTGTGTCCTCGGCGGCGGTCAGGGCGCACTCGAGTCTTCTCTGCAACTCGGCGTCAAGCAGCGTCGCTCCGACCACAAAATGATCCTGACACAAAGCAAAGCGATAGTCGGTCATCATGACTCACTAAAGTTTAAAATATTTTAGTTTGACTTTCAAACCTTCTTCTTGAGGCTTGGTGATGCTACAGGGGGGTTAAAGGTCATATCTTTGATGCTGTAGTCGTCAAACAGCTCCACAGATGACCTGCAGGGGGCAACGTTCACACTTCAGAAAAACTAAACTTTTAAAGGAGCAGTACACCGTTTTCACTGATCCTCACACAGGCTGAGCTTTCTGATTAAACACAGGTGATGTGTGTGTGTACCTGCGACTCAGCTCCACACTGAGCGCCGCCGAGCCTTCAGAGGGAGCGCCCTGACTCAGGTGGACTGCAAACCGCCGCACAACCGGGTGGTAATGTCTCTGAAAGCGCACAAACACCGCGCAGCTACATTCAGAAACACGTGGGGCCATGTGTGCACCTGCATACCTGTGTGTGTGTCTGCAGTGTGTGTGTGTACCTGCAGTGTGTGCATACCTGTGTGTGTGTGTGTGTCTGCAGTGTGTGCATACCTGCAGTGTGTGTAGCTCCCACAGTGCTGTGTTCTGAGCGTTGCAGTGTTCAGGTTCGTCGAGCTCCGGCAGGTAGAACCCACTGCCCTGAATCTCGTTGTCCAGCAGGAAGTCACACTTTGGGAAGGACTGAGAAAGACACACACACACACACACACACACACACACACACAAAATACACACGTCAAACTTCTACCTGTACAACTACTTGAATTACTGACAGCTGTTAGGTAACCACACCTCTTTTCAAGTGACTGAATCAGACTTTTATATAGCAACAAATCACGACAGTCACATCGAGGTGCTTCATGCTGTAATGTAAAGAGTGTAGGAGCGTCCACTAACACAGAGAAAACCCCTGACATCACGATCGATGAGTAAGCACTCTGCCGACAGTGGGACCGGGCGGGGAGGAGTTCTGCTCAGGGAGGGTCGGCGGTTGGGGACGAGGGGACGAAGACAGGATGTCAACACACACGTTCAGACTCACATGCATCGTGGCTCGGTTGGCGGCAAGAATTCCCACGCTGGCGTTGGGCATTACGTGCAGACTGATCGTGCTCAGTCTTTTGACAAACGCCATCGCCCTCTGTAGGGTCACCTGCTTCCTGCGGCGGGTCAGCATTGCGTCCAGACACCGCAGCACAATGATGGCGTCATCGTTGGGCGCCCCTGAGGGATTCAAAGCGTGGCTGTTAAAACAATCATGTGACGTGTGACGTCATACTGCCGGTTCAAAGTGAGGCTAACTGACCTGCGTGGAGCCTGGGCAGCAGTTTATATAACTGGGAGTAAAAGTTGAGCGGGTCGATGTTCAGGACGTCACCTGATACACAAACAAACTTTATTGATCCAGGAAACTCAACAGGAAGTGACATCATGTGCAGGAAACACACCTGACTTTTCAAAGAGTTTTAAAAATTATTTATTGGTCTATCTCAGTGAGAATAAACTGTAGCCAGTGCTATTGCTGAGCACATGTGCCTCTGTGAGCCTAACACGAACACATATGTTTGTCTATGTCACTGGGAGGGGACCCTTACATATTCCCAGGACTACAATCCAAGTCTGAACCTTTAAAACAACTCGTTATTGCAGCTTAAATTTAATAAACATCCACAAATGTCTCGACATTGATACACAAAGAAGGTCCTGACTTCTTGTGATCATATAACAAAAATATTTAAAATGGCCTCAAAGGTCTTCATCAGACTAAGGTCTTCACAAGTCAGATATACGAGCACACACACAGAGTCTGACCTTGTCCTGACAGGATGGTGAAGACGGTCTGGATGCAGTGCAGCGTCTCCTTATTGGACAAATCCTGCAGGTATAAATAAAGAAACAAAAATAAATAAAGAACTATTTGTGACACCAAACTAGCAGGTGACTCTGCAGGGGGCGGGGTCAAACATGAACACTCACTCCTGCTTGGATGAGGTCCTGCAGCACGTTGAGCAGGTCATCAAAGAACTCCAGGTTGATGAGGTGAGCAAAACTGACAGGAAATGACATCATATTCAGCACTATAGTAGTACTACAGATTGTGTGTGTGTGTGTGTGTGTGTGTGTGTGTGTGTGTGTGTGTGCGCGTCGTATCTGGCGAGCCCCTCCAGAACTTGCGAGGGAGCAGAACTGATTTTGAGCCTTCTTCAAAATCCTGAAGTAAATGAGGAAGACGATGTTCAGCGTCTCTGTGTGCTGGAGAGGAAGAGCAGAGGGGTGAGGAGGAGGAGGAGGAGGAGTGTCCTTCCTCTCACTGTACACGCTCGTGACCTTTCAACTCACCAGCTTGATCTTCTTGTCTTTGCTCTCTGAGGCTTCGGCTTCCAGCAGCTCCTTCTCCAGCTTCTCCTCAGCCTTCTTCGAGCACACACACACACACACACACACACACACACACACACACACACACACACACAGGTTGGTGTCTCTCACTGCCCCCTGCTGGACGGACTGAGAAATCCCTGAGCATCAGCTCATCACAGAGGAAGTTGTTGATGCTTCTTATATTAATGCTCATAGACTTCAGTGAATTCGCACGAGCATGTAGAAACATTTTATTCTGACTCACATGTTCTTCTCGTGTTTTTGTTACTTTGCTAATATTTCCTCAGGTTATTGTAAGAATTGTTTTTTATATTTTGCCCCAGTAACATTAACTTTTCATTGACACATTCTCTTATTCTCACATTATTATGTTTGGAGTTTATTTTAAATTAAAAATATCTTTTACACGTTTGGCCCATATTTGGATCCTTTGTTTACCTTGTGATCGTGAGCAGATCATCTCTTTGTGCTGATGTTTCTGGCACAAACGTTTGAACGAACACGTGTTCCTGTTTCTAAAGCCTGAGTTTCTCTGACTGTTCGTCTGCTGCTGCAGCTCCAGCCCTTAAAATGAACGAGGCCTTGTTAACGGGGCTGTCGGGGGCGGAGCCGACCGCTGAAACAACCAATAAGGACTCGGTGCGAGGGTTTACCTTCCTCTGCATCCTCGACAGGTTCTTCTTCCTCTCCTTGTTGGTCATGAACTTCTTCTTTGGTGCCGCAGCCTCGATGTCCTTCTTCATCTCCACCTCTTTAATCCTCAGACTCAGCAGCGTCCGCAGCAGCTGGAGGGGGCGGAGTTAACAGCGTCTGATTAATAATTTATCAACAGTCTTCTCGGAGTGGGCGTGGCCTGGATACGTTTCGTTCGTTACCTCGGGTCGGACGTTGTAGTTCAGGCTCTTCACGAGGCCGGAGATAACTCGCACCGTGGCCAGCGAGGCCCCGCCCGCTCTGTCCTGCTGGAAGAGCTTCCTGAACGCGTCACAGCACACGCCGGACACCTGAAACACAAAGAGCACGTGAAGCCGTCGCACAATGCTGGGCTGGGCTGCGGCGCCTATGAGACTCACCTTCTTGGTGGAGTCGTTCATCAGCGGCGCCAGGACGACCACAATGTTGTTGTGGAAGTTGAAGTGAGGCAGAGCGACGAGCAGCTCGCACAGGCAGCGGACGGCGACCTCAGCCAGCCCGCCGTACGCCTGCAGCGCCACCGCCTGACTGCGCTTCTTCTTCTTCTGCTTCCAGTCTGTGGGCGGAGATGAGCGGTCAGGGCGCCGTGAGGTGTGCGGGTGTCAGTGTGTGGCTGTTGCTACGGTGACGGAGGCGTACCTTTGACAGTCTGCTCCAGGTCCTCCAGGTAGAACTTGTACTGACTCACCAAACCCTCCTCGAACTCTCGGAGCACCTGCGTCTCCTTCTTCACCTGGAAGACGGCGAGCGGCAGAAGCAGCAGGTTAAAACGTGGCGACTGTGGCGACCTGCCGCCAGGCGCTTCCTCTACAAACAAACTCACAAACGCACCTTAGCGGTCTTCTCCGCCGAGGTCAGAGGTCGGATCCTGTAGGTGGGGGCGATGTCTTTGAAGACCTCCATCAAAGAAACCATCACCAGCTTTCTGACCGTCACCGCCACGCTGGGGTCGGCCTCCATCAGCATCCCCCGCAGCTCCTTCACGCGCTTTATCTGTCACACACGACGTCACGTTAAACACACACATACACGCCACGAGCCTGATCCCAGAACGGCGCCCGGCCTTACGCTGCCGATGGGGTCCGACACGATGGCCGACGCCAGGCCGGCGATGGTCAGCTTCCTCTCGTTAAGCTTCTGATTCCTGAGCCGCTCTCTCTGCGCCGGCGTCATCTCCTGGCAGCTCGGTGGCTCCGCCTCTGCAAGGAGGACACGTGACAGGTGAGAGGACGCCTCAGCCTCGTCACGGAGGCGTTTACCCCGCCGTGCCTGCGGAGTTTAATTCTTATTCCAAAAGTTCTGATCGCTTTTCATACCTGTGTCGACGTCATCAGGCTCCTCCTCCTGCTCCTCCCCCTGCTCCTCCTCCTCCGGCTGCTTCTCCACCACTGAAAGAACAGAGGGAGACGTTTCGACACAGCCGCACAGAACCAATCAGATCGATCAGGGATCAACGCAGCACGCCGTACCCCTCTCGACGCTCTGTGGGATCACGCCCGTCTTGTCTTTGATCGGCAGCAGGTGAATCACTTCCTTTTCCTCCGTCCTCGCCATCTTCCTGGGAACCTTCTCGTAGCTGCGAGCTACGTCCGATTTCCGCTTTTTCCCGCCATGCACCGGCCCGCTGGGACGCCCCGCCGCACCACACAAACGCACCTCAGTCACTGCGCATCACACCTGCTTCTGTATCTAAATATGGTTTGTGTGTGTGTGTGTTGGAGTTACCATGACGACAGGTCCCTGGTGATGAAGGACGCCTGGCGAGCCATGGCGGTCATCTGCTGCAGGTCTTCCTGCTCCATCATGTCTGTGGGTAGACTCTCCAGAAACTCCTCCTCCTCCTCCTCCTCCTCCTCTGTACGAGCAGGAGCAGGGTCAGACAGTTCTGGTCTCTGATTGGTTTACAGCAGATGTTAGTAATCACGTGATCGTTTGCCGCTCACCTGGTCTCTTCCTGTACGTCTCCAGGGGGCGGGGCGTTTCGCCGACGGCGCCCTTCACCGCCTGCCTCAGCCTTTTCTGCTCCTTGCGTTGCTTCTTGGCGACGTTCTGCTGCTTCAGCTGGCGGTTCTTCAGCTTGTTCTCCAGCTTCACGCCGCTCGTCTTCAGCAGGCGGCGAAACGTCGGCCGCCGCTTCTTCGAGCGAGGCTGCGGAGCGTCAGAGGAAAGAAGGAGAGGTGTTCAGCAATGATGTCACGGTCCATGCAGGCTCTGGCTTGGATCCTGTGAACACCTGACGCCGTGTGACCGACTCTAAACCGACCAATCAGAGACAAACTCAGCGTCGAGCTGCTGATTTACTGGACTCACTGTGGGCGTGGCGCTCAGACGCTCTGCCGCCTCAATACTACCTCACACTACACGGTACTATCTCAGTCCCAGGTACTTAAATTTAATAATCAAAATTTTAATCATATACGTAATTACTTAAATATGAATGTTGCAAAAACTTATTTTTACTCAATGATCATCTCTCATATGGACTACTGTTTGACGTCCTGGTCACTTGCTTGTCCAACAACACTTAAAACTATTGAAAACATTTATAAAAGAAGTTTAAAACTACTTGACAAAAACCGACCTCCCACCACCACTGTCATGTGTTAAAAAAACATAAATTACTGAACTTCAATAACTTAGTGAAACTTAAAAGAGTGAGTTTAATATATAAAGTCTTACACTCCCTTGCTCCACCACCACTGAAGCAGTTCATTAGGCATAAAGAAAGCTCAGACAGGACCACTCGAGCTACAATCCGAGGAGACGTGTTTATACCCCACAGACGGACAGCATTTGGGCAGAACGTCCTCTCTGTCCAGGAGGCCATCTGTGGAACAGTCGCCCTCAGCCCATTAGAGAATGCTCGACATTCAATTTGTTTAAGGCAAAGGTTAAAAACTGGTTATGGACAAATCAAGTGTGTGATCATGTATGAGTTGTATAGTTTTAATGTTTTATTTGGGAACAGAATGGTGTGTATGTGTGAGTTTGGTGATGGAGTTTTTATTATGAATGAATGATGAATTTTTATGAAATATTATGTCTATTTTTTTATGTTTAAGGACAACAGATGGAAATTAGCCTTTGGCTATAATCTGGTATGTTTACATTCATGTAATTTTTTTTTTACATTTATGTTCATTAACATGCACTGTCCTAAATAAATAAATAAATACTACACTGTACTACCTCTCACTTCCTGGTACTACAGGACACTACATGTGCTACGTAGCTGGGTGGATGATGAGGTGTGTTTCTTTCCTGAGTGGGACACAGAGTGGCTGACTCCAGGCAGACCATCAGACACTGAGTCCTTCCACGTGAGCGTTTGTGATGTTGTCAGGCGTAAAGCAGCAGCGGGCTCTGATGGAGGCGCCATCACCGTGTGTGCTCGGACCACACTCCGTTCAATGCGCCGTTATTTTGGGGCTCTGGTATCCCTCTGAACACCCGGGAGCTGTTTTAAAATGAGTCTGACTCTAAAATCGTGGGTTTTCTGTGGACTCGGGCTGTGAGGACAGACGCTTTGAGCATGTTTGTTCTCTCAGACCAGACTCCGTTCATTAAACGGCGGATTTAAGCCTCTCACTCACCGGGCCCATGGCTGCAGGACGTTCCGGTGTCTCCGATGTGTCAGGCCGGACTACAGTCGTTCCCGCTCGGTCACTTTGGTTCGGAGTGTCGGAGTGTTTTGGTGCCGAGATGCGGGTTGCCTCCACACGTTGCTCTCCAAAAACCCGGAAACAGAAAAGTAACAGCCCTTCTGTGACGAGAGGACAGCGCCCCCCGCGGCCGGAGGACAGGACCAGTTTTTTCTGCTGGACTGGAGCGCGTCTCAGACGGCCCACGGCTCTCCGCGAGGCCTCCACGGGGAGATTTACCGATGTTGCTTCAAACAGACTCAAGAGAAAAAGTGTGTGTGTGTAATCTGATTATTTTCTCTCGGATTCAGACTCCCTGAGGTCCTGCCATGCTTTCTGGACGTGTTCTCTATGCACCTTCCAGGACCTTGAAACGTTCTTGAGGACCTGAGGTGGAGTAGTTCATGTGACACGGAACACGTGATGACTGCGCATTCAGTAGACTAACAGCTGGAGGGTTTGTCATTGTCCATATTTTAAGGGAGTTTTCTTTACGATGGGAAAATGTTTTGTTTCTTTAAGTTCCCCAAGAAGAATGATAAATGTTTTTGTATGATAAATACTTTTAGCTAAATTTCTTATCCATAAATGTAAGTTTACTAACAAAACACCATATTTCTGTCATTATTTTAAGGATGTGGAAATGTACATACAATCAATATCAGACTCCACCAACAAAAAGGCTCAAAACAATACATGTATGTGAATTTTTGCGTGTATTCTTATAATTGTTACTTTTTTCTATTTACCCCTGGCTTTGTGTGTTCATTTTGTTGTTTTGTATACTTCATCTGTTCGTATGTTGTATACTCATTGTTTGTTAAATAAAGTTAAAAAAAAAACAAACAGCTGGAGGATGACCCTTCACCTGCTCCGCAGGCTGACACCTGAAGTTTACTAAAATACACTTTGTGAATGACCAGAAACGGATCAAAGATCAGACTCCTGCTGTGGGCGTGAAACTGACCTGGGTGCAGTTTCTCTGCCCCCGGGTTCACGTGGCGCTCAGCTGGCCATCACATAAAGGGGCGGGGCCACCAACAGCTGACCAATCACATTGATTATTGTACCAACAGCTGACTTTATAAAGGAGGGCTAACCTGACATCAGACACACACTTGGTGGATCAGGGAGCTGTGGATGTGTGAAACAGCTGCTGTGCTAATAAAGTTTGAGTGTTTGAAGGCGTGCTGGTGTGAGGGACCAGCCTGATCACCTGCGATTCACAGGACAGCGGCGTTCTGTGCGGCGCTCGCTGACATCACACCCAAACCACCTTCTGTGACCATGCCCCCACCTTTTAAAGTATTAACATTTATTTTGGCCAGAGGGGCCGATGGCGCGATATGGCAGCCTCGCTTCTGTCAGTCTGCCCCAGGGCAGCTGTGGCTACACCTGTAGCTGCCTCCACCAGTGTGTGAATGTGAGAGTGAATTAATAGTAAAGCGCTTTGGGTGCCTAGAAAAGCGCTATATCAATCCAATCCATTATTATTATTATTTTTTTTCTCATTAACTTTTTATACTTTATTCTGGATGGGCCTCAGGAATGTGCTGACAGGTGTGCTGCACCTGCTGATGAAACAGGAAGCTGCAGTCGCTCACCTCGTGCTCCTCAGATTGATCACCAACACTTTTTATTGATTATTATTATTATTATTATTCTTCATGGATCTGTCCTGCAGGATGTTTGTCTTCTTACGTCACTTTATAAAAATGATAAACAAACATTTCAGAACAAAAATAAACGTTTTCTTTTATTTTGAAAGGTCACTTCATGTCATCAAAACCTTTTCAAATTAAAGTTCACGTCTGAGTATTATCAGTGTTCACAGTGACCTCAGTGATGACATCATGCGTAAGCCGAAGCGGCGCGCCGTCCCATTAAGGCAGCAGGTGGACAGGTGTGCTCCTGCACAGGTGTCTGCGGTCCATCTCTCTGAAACCATCGACTCAGATTGCAACCAATCAGAGTGTAAGGAACAGCCAGAGTCTGTTTGCCAAATCAGAGGCCCCGCCCCCGCACACTCAAGCCCTCCGGGCCCTTCAGGCATAGCCGCACTTGTGCAGCTTCAGGTTGCGCTGGTCGGCGTAGCGTTTGCCGCAGCGGTCGCAGATGTACTGCTTCCCACCGGCGTGCAGGTGGCGTTTGTGCGTGCGCAGGTGGCTGCCCTGGCTGAAGCTCTTGCCGCAGACGTCGCAGGCATACGGCTTCTCGCCCGTGTGCACGCGTGTGTGCAGCTTCAGGCTGTTGCTGTTGTTGAACTTCTTGTCGCAGGCACCGCACGCAAACGGCTTCTCGCCGGAGTGTGTGCGCCCGTGCGAGATCAGGCTGCTCTGCTGGCTGAACGTCTTCCCGCACTGGCGGCAGCAGAAGGGCCGCTCGCCCGTGTGCGTGCGGCGGTGGATCTTGAGGTTCACCGCCTGCCGGAAGCTTTTCCCGCAGAGGTCGCAGGTGAAGGGGCGGGCGCCGCTGTGTGTGCGCTGGTGGTTCCTGAGGTTGACGGCGTGCCGGAAAGCTTTGTGGCACTGCTCACACCTGAACGGCTTCTGGCCGCTATGGATCAGCTGGTGCGTGCGCAGCGTGACGGCGCGCGTGAATCCCTTCCCGCATGCCTTGCACACGAAGATCTTGGCGCCTGCGTGCGTCCGCTTGTGGCGCTGCAGGTTCTGCGGCAGATTGAAGCGGCGGCCGCACTGGTCGCAGGCGTGCGGCTTCTCGCCCGTGTGCACGACGGCGTGTGCTTTCAGTTGGCCCTGCTTGGAGAAGCGTTTGCCGCACTGCGGGCACTCGAAGGGCCGCTCACCCGTGTGCGTGCGCATGTGGCTCTGCATGCCCTGCCGCTGGCGGAAGGCGCGGCCGCACACGCTGCACAAAAATGGCTTTTCTCCCGTGTGCACGCGCAGGTGCGTATTGAGGTTGCTCTGAGATGAGAAGGACTTCCCGCACGCCGTGCATGTGAAGTACTTCCAGGTGACGCTCTCCAGCACGAAGCCCGCCGGGCTCGTCACCTTCGATGGGGACAACAGCCGCTCCGACTCGTCCGGTGGGGCCGCCTCCACCTCGGCTCCTGAGAGAATAAGCACAGCTGATCAGACCATCACACATGCGGGCGTACTTCCTGCCGCGGTCGAGCACTCACTCTCTGCGATTGCGCCCAGGTTAATGTTCCCGTGCTCGTCCTTAATGGTGACCGCCAGCACCAGCGGCGTCTCCTGCTCCTCCTCCTTCGAACTGGTCTGCAGGGATACATATACATACACTCAGTCACGGTCAGTGAACGCAGCACAGGTGAGCCAGAGCAGCAGGCTTACCTTAGGGGGCGTGGCTGAGTCGCCGTCCTGCTGCCGGAGTCCGTACGAATGCTCGAGCTCTGCCACAAACATAACACAGTGAGGGTGATGTCACTGAGGTGGAGTCTTCGGGCGGGGCCAATACTTACCTATATGGGCGTTGCTGAGCACGTTGAGTACGCTCGTCTGCAGTCGCCGGGCGCCGCGGCCTGACGGCGGCTCCGCCGTCAGCCCGACTTCATCCAGCAGGTTGAGGATCTTCCCCAGAGCCTCGTTCCCCAGAGTCTCCATGATGGAGGCGAACAGCACCTGAGGTCAGAGGTCACACACCGTCACCATGACAACGGTCAAAACTATACAACCACCACCAGCTACAGTCTGGGCCACCAGTCACACCAACACACCAGTTAGCCTGGGCCACCAGTCACACCA